>NW_025807652.1:0-1076 GCF_022045245.1 Lucilia cuprina
AACTGAAAGCAGTTTTGGAAACCTCAATATGTTTTCCATTTACTCCAAAAGTATTTTCCCAGCCCTGAAAGATATGTGGACCCTATGGGCAAAAATGTAAAAAAATCCCATTTTTGGGATTTTCATTCCTATTTTTGGGAATTGCGGGATGCCCTTTGACCTTTTTAATTTTTTTTTTTTTGAAATGACAAATTTAACAAGCATTGAAGATTTCATTGAGTTTTGTTCATAAATAAAGATTTTGTCATATATTACATATTTGTTAAATTTCTAAAACTATGATTTATATCAAAATTTTAATAGGGTCGCAGATAGCTACAACAATTTAGTCCATATTTATCCCTTAATATCTTTTTTTAGTTAGATATGGAAATTCTCGACCCTTTACAAAAAATTTCAAGCCAATATCTCAATTACATTCAAAAATATGTTTATTTAAACCTGTGTCCTTTAATATCATCTTTTTCATATTTTAGTATTAAGTATGACAGAACATACATTTGGTGTTGAATAAAATATTTGGACAATTTTTAAAAATTATTTAGTAAATTATTTTTTTAAAGACTATAACATTGTATATACAATAAAAAAATATAATTTTATTATGAGCCACGCACAACAACACCTAAATCACCCCACACAAACCACCTTTCCCGCCCACCGAAATATAAAACAAAATTTAATACAATTTCATCAGTTAGTATAATAGCTTTTTTATTTGAACTGTTTATCTTAAACATAATACAATTAATTCTTACAACCTACTTATATAGTTAATTCCTAACACTACTTATTTTCTATAAAATAATCTGTCATAACGGTATACATATCCATAAGGTAATATAAGTCCTTTAAATCTTCCTCGTTTTGAGATGATAGAGTTTCATAACAAATCCATCTTTTTCGCATAGTTGAAAGAACAGGATCAGAAGATAGAAGTAAACTATTAAAAATATCTTCAAATATCTTCAATTCCTCGCTTCCTGGGCTTCTTCTGTTAACTCTCCAAGTGGAAGAATATTCGATTCAATTATTATTTGACCATGACACAATACTTTGTGTACTGTTGGTGTTAG
>NW_025807653.1:0-1826 GCF_022045245.1 Lucilia cuprina
GTTAGTTAGTTAGTTAGTTAGTTAGTTAGTTAGTTAGTTAGTTAGTTAGTTAGTTAGTTAGTTAGCTAGTTAGTTAGTTAGTTAGTTAGTTAGTTAGCTAGTTAGTTACTTAGTTACTTAGTTAGTTAGTTATTTATTTGGTTAGTTAGTTAGTTAGTTAGTTAGTTAGTTAGTTAGTTAGTTAGTTAGTTGGTTAGTTAGTTAGTTAGTTAGTAAGTTACCATACTCAACCATCAAGCCCACACACTATACTATAATATTACAGATTCAAAATACGGCTAAGTTTTTCTATCAAACTAATAAGTACATTTCCCCACCTTTCTTCTTTAAGAACATATCGGTCCTCTAAATAAAGTAATAAAAAGTCTCTAAAATTCAAATATTTTGACCAATTTTTTGTTAAAAATTTTAACACAGAAAAACATACAAAATTCTTTTAAAGTTAAATTCGTTAATCACGACAAATTAAAGAATGCAAATTGTTATTCTCCTTTCCAAATCCAAAAACATTTCAAAATTGTTTAACATCTTAATAAAACTGCAACAAAGTATAGTACATATGCAAGTATGTGCTAAATGCATTTAACTTTAAATTATTAAAAAAAAAAACATTTACAAACATGCCAATTAACGGTAAATATTATTGGCTAAAATTTTTAATTTGTGTTATTTAAATATTTTTAACTGTAATTTTAGTTTCAGTAGCCGCAATCCACAATACTTTGCATATGTCAATAGTGGGTATTTATTTAAATATCTCCTCTGTTGTTTTATTTTGTAGGAAAATATACTAGATAATAAAAAAAAAAACAAGTGACGGTATTTTAAAACAAAACAATACGTTTAAGACCAGATGACCTTGTTGATATCCACACTTGTCTAAAACGTATTAACTAGAGATACAAAACAGCGAGAAAAAAAGAACGAAAAAACAACACATGAGTTAGTATGAGTTTTAAATACTCGTTCTTATGGGTGCAATTTATAGAATGAAAGAATAAACATGTACACGGCTTTGAAAGAGAAATACGAAAATATAATAAATTACTAAGATGTAGTACATATCTTAAGCTAAAACTCAAAAAGCCTTAACTGACATTTTTACAAATTTGTTTATTTTAAATTACACATAATACTAAGTTTTTAAAAGATTCCCGTGTATTTATTTCATATTTTCATAATTTGAATTATTAGTCGCTAATTATTTTATCAATTAATTACTAAAATGTTATAACATAATTGCAAAAAAACTAATGACTTATAACATTTGTATTACATAAATTAACAAAATTATGTTTTCAATATAAATAAATTTTAGTTTTTTATTGATATTTTAAAAAATGAAGATTAATTTTGTTTATTTATAAATACCTCAATTTGCATTCAAGTTTACAGACTACTATGTAAACAACCTGTTTAATTATATTTATTGCAAGAAGCTGCACACATACATGTGTATCTAAATATCTAAGCATTTTCCTAATGTTTAATTATCTTTCGGGCAAAAATTTCACTTATAATTTCTTAGGTAATGTTGTATATTTTTTGCAACTAATGTTTTGAAAAAATTAAATTACAGTGAAAGTGTTTTCTTGACAGATAGTAACTAAGTAGTAAACAAATAATAAATACATAATGTACATATGTACTAGGGTGATTTAAAGAGAAAAGAAGTTGTCAATGTTTTCTTCATCAAACGTAATTTTTTACAAATAATTACACAGTTTTTTCTATTTCACACAAATTAAAAAAGAAAAGAGATAGATAGATAGATAGATAGATAGATAGATAGATAGATAGATAGATAGATAGATAGATAGATAGAT
>NW_025807654.1:0-1367 GCF_022045245.1 Lucilia cuprina
AGTTCAGTTCTAGTTCAGTTCTAGTTCAGTTCTAGTTCAGTTCTAGTTCAGTTCTAGTTCAGTTCTAGTTCAGTTCTAGTTCAGTTCTAGTTCAGTTCTAGTTCTTGAAGGGTATTTAAAATTCGGTGCAGCCCTAAAGCGTTATTTTATTATTTTGATATTTTTATTGTTGTTATTTTTGTTGCAGTCTGATACCAAACGTATTAAATATTTAATAATAATTGAGCGTTAAATTATCACAACGAGGAAAACATAAAGCATGTCCACCACCACCAACACCACTGCTACCAAAAATAAAAAACCCTGAAACCTACATATATAGAGAATCTCGTATTAAACCTGTAAATGCCCCCATGAGCTTTTCATGTGGCAGTATATGTATGTGCTTTATGGTCCTGATAATTGTACATAAAAGGACTAACCAAAGTTTTTGTTGCTGCATTTGTTGTTTTCATACAGGACATAATCATTTATGTAATACGTGAGTGTGTGTTGCACAACTTCCCATGCGTGGCAAAAATTCGTTGGTGGCATCAGCACAGATTGCGGTTGCAATTGTAATTAAATCGACACTGTTTTATAGATACGGCAAATTTGTTGTAGTTAAATACGAGCAGAGGATATGCACAAGTCCTTTTAACCTTTTCTGGGAAGCAAAAAAAAAAAACGCCAGGATTAAATGCGTGTGTGTGCGTAAATTTCTATTTTTTCAAGTGGATTTTCGACGATAGTGTATTTATTTAAATTTATTAAGTTGCTAATAATCATTAAAAAATGTTGCCACATAAAATGTATGCTAATTTAATGCTAAATAATGGTGCAACAAAAATACCAATAACTATAGTTGTATCTGTTATACAGCAGTAACAACAACACCGATATAATATCATTTAAATTAATGTTAGTATAAACAGTTAGTTAATGTTAGTATAAACTATTAAAAATGTTTATAAAATGTAAATGTTTTTAAAACATTTTGTGGCAAGAGATTTTGTTAAATAAATAATGTCATTTATAGGGAAATTAGTTTTAATGTAACATTAAATTGGGTAAAATTAATATTTAATAGCTAAGTTGATTAAAACTTTATACTATTAATTTAACTACATCCAAAATTCAGAACGGGAACAGAACTAGAACTGAACTGGAACAAATTAGAAAGAAATAAAACAAAACTAGAACAGAACTAGAAAAGAACTAGAAAAGAACTAGAAGAGAACTAGAACAGAACTAGAACAGAACTAGAAAAGAACTAGAAAAGAACTAGAAGAGAACTAGAACAGAACTAGAACAGAACTGGAACAGAACTAGAACAGAACTAGAACAGAACTAGAACAGAACTAGAACAGAACTAGAACAGAACTAGA
>NW_025807655.1:0-1356 GCF_022045245.1 Lucilia cuprina
CAAATTGGTCAATTTGATAGATCGGTAGAATTGTTGTTCTATGTTTAAAAACGCTGTGATTTGAGGTTCCGATATGGTTGTGAATAACATTGACAGTTTTCATGCTATAACAGTCATTTAGGCATCATTTTAAAGCATTATGATTGCACTTTAATTTGGTATATCATTTGTGGCATAATGTGTTCGTCTAAAAATTTGTCAATTTGAAGGATCGGTAGAATTGTTGTTCTATGTTTAAAAACGCTGTGATTTGAGGTTCCGATATGTTTGCAAATAACTTTGACAGTTTTTATGCCATAACAATCGTTTATGCATCATTCTAAAGCATTACAGTTGCACTTTGTTTTGGTGTACAATTTGTGGCATAATGAATTTTTAAAAAAATTGGATAGAACGGTATATTTATTGGTACACGTTTAGAAATGCGGTAATTAAAAGCCCCGATATGGTTGCAAATATCATTTATAGTTTTCATGTTATTGCAGTCGTTTATTTATCTTTTTATTGCATTACAGTTGCCATTTGTTTTGGTATATAATTTGTTGCATAATATATTTTTAGAAAATGGCTAATTGGATAGATCGGTATGATTATTTTCACGGCTTTAAAAACGCGGTATTTTGAGGTTCCGATATGGCTGCAAATAGCATTGGCAGTTTTCACGCTATGACAGTCATTTAGCCATCATTTTAAAGCATTATGATTGCACTTTAATATGGTATATCATTTGTAGCATAATGTGTATTTTTAGAAATTGGTCAATTTGATAGATCGGTAGAATTATTGTTCTATGTTTAATAAACGCAGTAATCTGAGGTTCCCATATGGTTGCAAATAACTTTGGCAGTTTTCGTGCTAGGACAGTCGTTTATACACCATTTTAAAGCATTAAAATTGCCGTTTGTATTGGTATATAATTTATTGCATAATGTATTTATAGAAAATGGTCAATTGGATAGATCAGTAGAATTGTTTTCCCAGGTTTAAAAAGGCGGTAATTTGAGGTTCCGATATGGCTGCAAATAACATTGACAGTTTTCATGCTATGACAGTCATTTATACATCATTTTAAAGCATTATGAATGCACTTTAATTTGTTATATCATTTGTGGCATAATGTGTTCGTCTAAAAAATTGTCAATTTGAAGGATCTGTAGAATTGTTGTTCTATGTTAAAATCACTGTGATTTGAGGTTCCGATATGGTTGCAAATAACTTTGACAGTTTTCATGCCATAACAATCGTTTTTGCATCATTTTAAAGCATTACAGTTGCACTTTGTTTTGGTGTACAATTTGTGGCATAATGAATTTTTACAAAAATTGGATAGATCGGTATATTTATTGGTACAGGTTT
>NW_025807656.1:0-3635 GCF_022045245.1 Lucilia cuprina
CAAAGTATATAAATACAGTAGCATCACTAGAACAGCTGACTATTTTTTTTAAAGCTCGATAATGAATGCAAGTTGTCAAACTGTATTTTGACAATTTGTAATTTAAGCAAGTTGTCAAAGTATATTTTGACAACTTTCAAAATTGTTTATGGAGCCATTTTTAATTGGTTTTTATTTGCTAAAAGTTGAAAAAATAATGAAAAGTGGAAAAAATAATTTTTAATTGTTAAAGTGCTAAAAAATAAATAATAGAGAAATAAAAGAAAAAAGTGAAAAATAAAATTAGCAGCATATTTTTAATATATATTTAAAAGAATAAATAAAAAAACAAGCTGTAAACAATGAGACGCTGCTGCCTTTGCAAAAAAAAAGACAATCTATCAAAAGGAAGTTTTTTCTCCATTCCAAAAGATGAACGGAGGAGGAAGAAGTGGAGCGAAGCTTGCCAGAAAGAATTCGGGAAAACTGAAAAAATTTGCATGGATCATTTTCATTCATCCTCGTTCATTAAAATTGGTGCGAAAACCGAATTAGTGTATAATGCTGTTCCTTCGATTTGCCTTTTCATAAATGAGACACCAAGGTAAGAACATGTGATTTTTACATTTTGATAAGTGTACCCCAAAATAATTGACCATACAACAAGTGAACCTACAGGAAATATATATGTAAATATAATAACAAGATAGAGTGCTATATTCCTCTACAAAAAATCTTAAATCTTATTCTTATCCTTACTTGTTTGTACTTTAAGTTTGATTAGCTGCACCTGCAGCTAAGACTTCTTGGCCGAATCGAAAGATTATAACGCCAACACCAATTATTCCAGTACGACTGGACAGAATATCAAATTGAGTTTTTTGGTTCTCTACCATAATCAAAATTTAAACTTAGGTTAAGTTAACACGATTGCATATGGTCAACATGCATCTCAAAAACCCGTAACTCGGTACAGTTATTCGACGTCACACATTTGACCAATGCGGTTTGAAACGTAAAACGTCGAAGGCAGAGCAAAAAGGACTGCCTGATTCCCCTTATGCGATAATGGAGCTGAATTACGAATACTTAAACATCCTTAATTGTATAAAATGTGAAAGCTTAAACATTTTGTTTACTCTATTGCAATGAATTGAATTTTGTGCGTTTAAGTCATTTCGGAATGAAGCTATGCCTAATTATGGGCCGAACCGGAAAACATTTCGCAAAATGATTTGTATATATACAAAATATATTCGTGACAAATTTTATACCGATATCATTATTAAGTAATGAATATTAGACTGCTTTCCTATACGTATGGATGCATCGTCAAAGCTGTGTAAAAAGCTAGCAAACAAAAGTAAAATAAGAGATTTCATAAAATTTTTCACAAAAACAGATGCCGTTACCAAAATTAAAGAAAGCCTAGCCGCAGTAAAACGTATTGTATGAAGAGGCAAAGCTTTAAAAAGATGAACAAATTTAAAAATGCCACTCGTAAAGAAAAAAACGTATTCAGTTTGCACGTGAACACATGGGTTATAAAAAGCAATACCTTGTTTTTTTTGGATGAAAAAAGTTTGATTTAGAAAGTCCAGATAGATATAATTACTATTTTTATGATTTTTTAAAGGATGAACTCTAACTGACTTGTCTCCATTGCTGTGAGGGAAGTGGGATGATGTGGGGGACAACTTCATATTATGAAACATGTGAACTTTAATTTCTTTCATCTAGTATGAACTGTAATAATTGTAAGGCCATACTAGAAACAGCTTTTTCACATTTTCTGATATCTTTGTACCCTTGCCATACCATACCATACCACCAACGCTGTAAAAAGATGTATTGGAAGCCAGAATGTAAAAATTTTGGAACAGCCTCCATAATCTCCTCACTTATTTATTATTGGATATTCTTTCTCGTAAAGTGTATAAGTCGGGCAGACAGTATGACATAAAAGAAGCTTAATCTGAAGGAATTAATAAAAAGGCTTGTGCCGAAATTTCCTTAACATTAATTAAGAATCTTTATAACTATTTATCACCTCGAATTTTCGAAGTTATGTATATCGAATAACGGCGGATATGCACATTACAAAATCTTTTAAAAATGTTTATAAAAATAAAGAAGTTTCAAATATTCAAATGAGCCAATAAATATTGTTCAAAAACGTAGGGTTTTAGAAAAAAATTATTAAAAATCGGTTATTAAGTATTTCACTAATGTTATTTTCTCTAGTGATATATAACACATCATGTTACTATTTCAAATTTTAATATAACTAATTAGCCAATTACTTTTTGCAAACAATTAATTTGAATTAATACAAAACATTCTATATACAATGTTTTATGTATTGACTTGTACACATGAATGAATACTTACCCAGCAAAACAAGTGAGGAAAAAGAAGTAGAATTTTCACCACAAATAACATACTTGAAGTACTTCCAAATTTGGTGAAAACATAAGAATTTTATATTAGCGTGTCATTAGAGGGATGTTGTTCAATTTTGACAACTTTGAACTATATCTAATCTTATTTTTAGAAGCAGTAAAAATCCGATATTTGGATGTAAAAATAAACCACATTCTTTCAATGACATTTCACCAAAATTTGATGTACTTCGAGTATGTTATTTGTAGTGACTTTTCTACATCAGGAAATATTTGGTTTATAAAAGCGAAAAATATGTAATAGCATTTTTAGATGTGTTTAAGATGTCGTTTGTAAAGTATGACATCTATTATTTTTTGCTGGGTAATGATGGGCTACCACTACGATATTGTAACTTTTTAGTATAAAATGTTTATTACTTCAATAGGGAGAAAAAAGTACCAGCAAAAAGTACAAGCAAAATGGTTAGCTTTTGAGTCAGCTCTGACTCATTTGTGGTTAACCATGAGTTAGTTTTAAGTTATCTCAAAATTTGACTGGGTTTTTTAACAAATAGAAAAATAAAAAAAAATTTTAAATATTTTAAGTACAGGCATTTTTATAGCCTGTACTCGTTATACTTTGGCGTTGAGACCAATGATATTTGTTCCAAATTGTCATCTTCGGAACTGGTTCTGAGGAAGCGTTATGGAGTCGACACTCATTCTTTGGAACGGTTCTGGAACTAGTTCTTTAATCAATGATTTTTGTTTGAATTTGACATTTTTTTAATCTGATTCCAAGAAGTTGTTTCGGAACTAGTATGCATTCCATTGAACTAGTGTAGTATCAATGTATAACTAGTGTCAAAGAACTAGTTCCTTGAAAACTCTTTAGAAGTATTTTAGAACCAAAACAATATTCCGAGGAACGGGTTCCAGAAGTAGTGGCGACATCACTAGTTTCAAGGTTGTTGTATAAGAATCTGAAGTGGTTCTGTTTGCACTCGTTCTAGCACCAGTTGTTTTTAGAAAAAGTTCTGAAATTTTTCCTGGGTTATTCTTAAATATTATACACCTTTTATCATTTTAACTTTTAATTTGTTCATACCGTAAAGGTAAAGTATGGCGAATGTGTGTCCATATTTGACCCCAGCATTCTAAGACATTTGCTTTTAAATTTTATCTTACCCAAAAATTGCAAATTAAAAATAGCAATTTACTATTTAGGTTGCATCATTTTAATTCCGAAAATATACCTTCGGAATTTTCAAC
>NW_025807657.1:0-1410 GCF_022045245.1 Lucilia cuprina
GACTAGACTATAGACTAGACTATAGACTAGACTATAGACTAGACTATAGACTAGACTATAGACTAGACTATAGACTAGACTATAGACCAGACTATAGACCAGACTATACACTAGAATATAGACTAAACTATAGGTTAGACTATAAACTAGATAAAGCCTGGGGTAGACTATCGCCTTGACTAGAATATGAGTAGTTGCAAACACCCAGCCCGATCATATGCAGCTACACATAAATTGTATACTTTTAAAATAAGGAATCCTTAATAGATGATGTCACTGTTTAGCTGCTGGTCGTTTGTCTGATAACCCAGGCACACTAGCACTAAAAACCCTTCACTACACTATATATTTATTGCTACAATCATAAAGAAAATTTAACGAAGTTCGTAAAATATGCTTGAGCACCGAAACAAAATTTCGGTGGCGAGTTTTAATGGTCGATGTGCAAAACAACTACTGAGTACTTAATGTGGTTCTTCGAACTAAAACTAATAGCACTACTAGTGTTATTTCCTTTTAGAAAACTGTAACATAGATTTTATTTCCTCTATGTAACTGTGTTGTCGTTAGTTTTTTACTGCATCTTTTTTATTGTTTTCAACGTTGTTTGTTATTTTGTTGCTATATTTTTTTATTATTTTTTTCTTTTTGCTGTAGTGCTGAATTTTTTTGTGAGTGGAATTCCAAATCTGCGGTTATTGAGTGTCATTTTCTAAACGAAAAAAAAAGAATTAATGGAAATAAAATAAAAACTCTGTTTAAGCTTCTAGTAGTCGTATATTTGAATTTGCAGTGGTTTACTTTGTTTTTTGTTTATGGCGGATTTGTGGCCAAATGTAGTTTATATATTTTTTTGCTGTTATTTTATTATAACAATCCTCTAAAAGGAAATGTTCAAAAAAAAAAAAAAAAAAATGTAAAAAATACTTTTATTGGTTAAATTATTTAAATCCAAGTGCATATCGTTTTTGCTTTTTTGTAAAACACTACCAAACTTTTGAAACATTTTAGAAAGTTTTAAATGCTACTAGGACTGTTTAGTTTTTCTTTTTTCGCCTAAAACTATTGATGAATTTTTTCTCTAGTTTCCTGCCGTGTACTTTTTTTTGATAGTATTTAGAGAAAAAATATTTCATTTGTTATTCATCACTTGTTTAGATTTAAATTCACTGAGTGTTTTGGTTTTTAGATGAAATGAGAAAACAAAAAAAAAAAAAAAAAAGAAATCGCCATCGATGACTTAAAAGTACTTCTGTAAAGGCAAATAAAAAAGATAACGAATTTCTATTTCACAAGTTTAGCTTTAGTTCTTGTTCTGTTCTAGTTCTGTTCTAGTTCTGTTCTAGTTCTGTTCTAGTTCTGTTCTAGTTCTGTTCTAGTTCTGTTCTAGTTCTGTTCTAGTTCTGTTCT
>NW_025807658.1:0-1932 GCF_022045245.1 Lucilia cuprina
CTAGTTCTGTTCTAGTTCTGTTCTAGTTCTGTTCTAGTTCTGTTCTAGTTCTGTTCTAGTTCTGTTCTAGTTCTGTTCTAATTCTGTTCTAGTTCTGTTTTAGTTCTATTCTTTTTTAATTCTATATATTGTTTCCTTAATAATGTTCTTCATAATCAAAAGACTTAAATAACAAACTTGTTTTTATTATTGCATTGACCAAGTCTAGTCAAGCAATTATTACTCATCACAAAAAATTCTTGGCATTTGGAAAATAAAACTAAAACTAAATTATTTTACCACAAGAAAATCTAAGAAGATGTTAACTGTCTGCAGCTACTTGGACTAACAGAACAAGTTGAGCAATATTTTTATAAAAAACTAACTTTTTTTGTTGTTCTTGCAAGTTTAAAGAAAAATCATACAATTTTTCCTTATGACTCATATTAAAAAAAAACGTGATTTGGTGTTTTTTCGTTTTTCATTTAATAAATGTTTCATAAATATTATTTAACCTTTAAACCTTTTTAAAAGTAAAGTAAATTAAGGAAAACTTTTTTGTGCATGATAAATTTATGGTTTTATTAAAAGAAAAATCATTATTGAAAAGCAATTTGTATTGGTTTTGTTTTTCATTAAAACCTCAAGCGTTTAAATTTTAACGCTTTACCTTATTTTTTCCAGTTTAATATTTACTTTTTCTGTACACGTTTTAATACATTTTTATTTTCTTTACGAGTGGAAATGTTTATGAAAGATTTTTTTGTTTTTGTTACTTCCATTAGTGTCGGACATTGGGACGGCTTCTGACTGCATTTTCTTTTGATTAAAGTGTGAGTTTTGGTAGTTAATGGATTTTGTACGTTTTTTGGGGTATTAAGTCTACTGTATTTACTTTAAGGTCTGTTAGATTTTATTTAAGTATGAAAGAAAAAAACACGCACATGATATATTTTTTAAGTAACCTTTACTAAATCTTTAATAATTTCAGCTGATGTCATGTTATCGTTTATTTTTTTTTAAACTACAAAACCAGCATCCGGAACTTAAAAAAAGGAACCAAAAAATGTGTGTTCTAAAACACGTTGTTTTTATTTTTAATTATTTCAGAAAATTTCTTAAGAATTTAAAGTCAACTTATTGATATTCTGTACTAAAGAACACATTTTATGAGTTTCACAGTTTATGGTTTATATTAACTGCATTTAAAAAAAAAAGAATGAAAAAAGTATGAGCTAATGTTTTAATGCAATTTCATAAGAATATTAAAAAGAATTTTTGTAAGAAAAAAAAATAAAAAATATAAATAAAAATATCAACCCAAATAATCTTTTGATAATAAAATTTATATTTTATTTAAAAATCTTAATTTTTATCTTAACAAAAATGTGTGATAATGTTTTGGCAGAAACATATTAAATTAACATTTATTTACGTAATTTACTTTTCATTCAAATGTATTTTGGAAAAAATTGTTTTAAATATCAACAAAAATTAGCAAATTTTAAAATCAACCCTCTTTAAAATTTATAATACTTACATAAAAAAATTACATAATAAGTTATGCTGAATACCATGAATGCCTGAGATTAACACAAAAATTGTCTTATATAAACTTAATCAATTGCATAAGTAGTTTAGAATTTATTTAGATTTAGTCAAGTACATAATATGTTAAAAATTTTAACAAAATCATCATAAACAATCGAAAGACTTAAAACACAAACTTGGTTTATGTTGTAAGTCTAGTCAATAGTCAAGTCTATAGTTTAGTCAATAGTCAAGTCTATATTCTAGTCTATAATCTAGTCTATAGTCTAGTTTATAGTCAATTCTATAGTCTAATCTATAGTCTAGTCTATAGTCAATTCTATAGTCTAGTCTATAGTCTAGTCTATAGTCTAGTCTATAGTCTAGTCTATAGTCTAGTCTATAGTCTAGTCTATAGTCTAG
>NW_025807659.1:0-3715 GCF_022045245.1 Lucilia cuprina
GACAACACCTCCTTTTTGTGCATACCAAATTTCATTAAAATCGGATTAACCGTTTAGAAGTTACCGAATTATTTCCCTCTTTTTTTTTTCCTATACCACTGTGCGTCAGTAAGTTTATTTAGTTGTGTATGTGTTTTTTTTAAATTAAACATGTAATTATTTGGAAAAGTTTGAACGGAAAAACAGAAAAGTAATAAAAATGTACAAATAATTAAAATAATGAGGAAAAAGACCGTAATGCAATATGTTATTTAGTCAAGGAATAAAACAGTGTTGTCAATTATGTGAAATATATGAAATGTTCTGTTCTTGTTCTATTTGAAATCTGTTCTAGTTTTGTTCTATTCTAGTTTTGTTCTATTCTAGTTTTGTTCTATTCTAGTTCTGTTCTAGTTCTGTTCTAGTTCTGTTCTAGTTCTGTTCTAGTTCTGTTCTAGTTCTGTTCTAGTTCTGTTCTAGTTCTGTTCTAGTTCTGTTCTAGTTCTGTTCTAGTTCTGTTCTAGTTCTGTTCTAGTTCTGTTCTAGTTCTATTCTAGTTCTGTTCTAGTTTAGTTCAGTTCTAGTTCTGTCCTAGTTCTATTCTAGTTCTGTTCTAGTTCTAGTTCTATTCTAGTTCCATTCTAGTTGTGTTCTGGTTGTGTTCTTGTTGTTTTCTAGTTGTGTTCTAGTTGTGCTGTAGTTGTGTTTTAGTTCTGTTCTAGTTCTGTTCTAGTTTTATTCTAGTTCCATTCTAGTTGTGTTCTTGCTGTGTTCTAGTTGTGTTATAGTTGTGTTCTAGTTCTGTCCTAGTTCTATTCTTGTTGTGTTCTGGTTGTGTTCTTGTTGTTTTCTAGTTGTGTTCTAGTTGTGGTGTAGTTGTGTTCTGGTTGTGTTCTTGTTATTTTCTAGTTGTGTTCTAGTTGTGTTCTAGTTCTATTCTAGTTCTATTCTAGTTGTGTTCTTGCTGTGTTCTAGTTGTGTTATAGTTGTGTTCTAGTGGTGTTCTAGTTCTGTTCTAATTCTGTTCTAGTTCTGCTCTAGTTCTGCTCTAGTTCTGTTCTAGTTCTATTCTAGTTCTGTTCTAGTTCTGTTCTAGTTCTGTTCTAGTTCTATTCTAGTTCTCTTCTAGTTCTCTTCTAGTTCTGTTCTAGTTCTGTTCTAGTTGTGTTCTAGTTGTGTTCTAGTTGTGTTCTAGTTGTGTTCTAGTTGTGTTCTAGTTCTGTTCTAGTTGTGTTCTAGTTCTGTTCTAGTTCTGTTCTAGTTCTGTTCTAGTTCTGTTCTAGTTCTGTTCTAGTTCTGTTCTAGTTCTGTTCTAGTTCTGTTCTAGTTCTGTTCTAGTTCTGTTCTAGTTCTGTTCTAGTTCTGTTCTAGTTCTGTTCTAGTTCTGTTCTAGTTCTGTTCTAGTTCTGTTCTAGTTCTGTTCTAGTTCTGTTCTAGTTCTGTTCTAGTTCTGTTCTAGTTCTGTTCTAGTTCTGTTCTAGTTCTGTTCTAGTTCTATTCTAGTTGTGTTCTTGCTGTGTTCTAGTTGTGTTGTAGTTCTATTCTAGTTGTGTTCTTGCTGTGTTCTAGTTGTGTTCTAGTTCTGTTCTAGTTCTGTTCTAGTTCTGTTCTAGTTCTGTTCTAGTTCTGTTCTAGTTCTGTTCTAGTTCTGTTCTAGTTCTGTTCTAGTTCTGTTCTAGTTCTGTTCTAGTTCTGTTCTAGTTCTGTTCTAGTTCTGTTCTAGTTCGGTTCTAGTTCTGTTCTAGTTCTGTTCTAGTTTTGTTCTAGTTCTGTTCTAGTTCTGTTCTAGTTCCGTTCTAGATCTGTTCTAGTTCTGTTCTAGTTCTGTTCTAGTTCTGTTCTAGTTCTGTTCTAGTTCTGTTCTAGTTCTGTTCTAGTTCTGTTCTAGTTCTTTTCTAGTCTTATTCTTGTTCTGTCCTTGTTATGTTCTAGTTCATTTCAAGTTCTATTAAAATTTATTAAAATTCTTCCTTAATACTTTAAAAATTAAGGTATTAATAAAACAATTTCTTATTAAATTCAGGTAAAAACCATTAATTTTTTTTTTAAATATAAAACAGGAAATTATAAATGAAATCCTAAGGAATTATAAAAAAGCACTCAGCTGTACTTAATGGTTTTTATGTGTGTGTGCGTGTGTGTGGTTTTACAAGAACATTATTGTTATAAAAGAAATTATTAAAGATAAAAGGTTTGTATATGACATTTAAATGTCATGCAAGGCGGTAACATATTTCAGGGATTTAATACTTTTATAAGGGAGTGTGTGTTTGTTTTTAAGGAAATGTTTAAAAATGTTTTTTTTGTTCTTTTGTTGGCAACATATTGTGGTTATTGTTTATAATATCTGTTTTTTAATAAATATTAATGTATGAAATTAAAAATGTGAAAATAAACAATTTTTATGAAGACATTAAGAGAAATTTTTTGGCAAAATTTTAAAGTTCTAAAAAGGGCAATAATTAGAAAATTATTAAGATTGAAAAATAAATATACATATTTTCATAAACATTTTTATTATTTCCTTCTTCTGTATCTTTAAGAAAAGGTTGACATATGTTGTTAAAGTTCCCTTAAAAAAAGTATTGACAATTTGTTTAAAAACAAGCGTTTTTTTAGATTTTGTGTAAAGTGTATGAAAAGATAAACAAAATTCTTAAATTTTACCTAAAAATTTCGTTATTTCTTTAAACCATTTACTTTCTTTAATTGCCCTTTTTGTAAAATAATAAACTAAAGAAACGCAAGAAATTACTTCATCAATTAATATTAATTAATATAATTTTTCCTTATTTTCTTTATTATTTTACACAATTTTCACGACTAAGGAAAAAAGTTAAATAAATTCCCTTTACAGCAATTTACTTAAATTTTTATTGCCACGATAATTAGTAGCAAATGTTTTCTTTAAGCCATCGCTAAGAGAGGGAATCAAAAAGAAGAAGAAGAAGAAAAAATTAAATAAAATTTAACAATCATTGATAATTGATAGCATAAACTTTTTCTCTATACAAAACGCTAGAAAATTTCTAAGCAAAAAAAAAAAAGAAAAAAAGCGTTAAACTTTTGTATAATTGTTATTTGAAGTTAAAAACTCCTTAATTGGAGTCGGAACGTGTTTGTTACCAATAACAAAAAAATCCCTTTCCTAACTAGCATTTAATCTGTAGTTAACTTAATATTAGCTATTGGTTTCTATTACATTTCTTTTACCCTCTAAATAGCATTAAATATCTCTTTTTTTTGGGTAGGGGGAGTGGTTTTATTTATTTAGGAATATGTTATTTTTTTCCAATTTTGCTCTAAAAAGAAAGTTTATCTCTTGCGGTATGTGCTTTAAAAAAACGTTAAAAAGATACATTTATTTTTTTGCTTAAGTCTAGTGCTAATGTGGCAGCAGTTTCAATTTATTTTGATAAATGTACTTAATTGCTATTAAATAACATTTCGATGGACTTGCAATTGTACAAAACAAAAACAACTAACTAAGAATAATTTAGCAAAACTTTTTTGCAAAAAGTATTTAATTGAAATTTAAAAACTTATAAATTAACAGCAAAGTTCTAAAACAGAACAATGTTTTTAAAAGAACTTTTAAACACAAACAAATACAATATTAAACTTTAAACTAGTTCTGTTCCAGTTCAGTTCTAGTTCAGTTCTAGTTCAGTTCTAGTTCAGTTCTAGTTCAGTTCTAGTTCAGTTCTAGTTCAGTTCTAGTTCAGTTCTAGTTCAG
>NW_025807659.1:3883-4194 GCF_022045245.1 Lucilia cuprina
GTTCTGTTCTAGTTCTGTTCTAGTTCTGTTCTAGTTCTGTTCTAGTTCTGTTCTAGTTCTGTTCTAGTTCTGTTCTATTTCTGTTCTAGTTCTGTTCTAGTTCTGTTACAGTTCTGTTCTAGTTCTGTTCTAGTTGTGTTCTAGTTCTGTTCTAGTTCTGTTCTAGATCTATTCTAGTTCTGTTCTATTTCTGTTCTAGTTCTGTTTTAGTTCTGTTCTAGTTGTGTTCTAGTTCAGTTCTAGTTCTGTTCTAGTTCTGTTCTAGTTCTGTTCTAGTTCTGTTCTAGTTCTGTTCTAGTTCTGTTCTAGTT
>NW_025807660.1:0-1856 GCF_022045245.1 Lucilia cuprina
ATAAATTATATACCAAAACAAACGGCAATTTTAATACTTTAAAATGGTGTATAAACGACTGTCCTAGCACGAAAACTGCCAAAGTTAATTGCAACCATAGCGGAACCTAAGATTACTGCGTTTTTTAAACATAGAACAATAATTTTACCGATCTATCAAATTGACCAATTTCTAAAAATACACATTATGCCACAAATGATATACCAAATTAAAGTGCAATCATAATGCTTTAAAATGATGCCTAAATGACTGTCATAGCATGAAAACTGCCAGAGTAATTCACAATTATATCCGAACTTCAAATTACCGCCTTTTTAAACCTGGGAAAATAATTCTACCGATCTATCAAACTGGCCATTTTCTAAAAATACTTTATGCAATAAATTATATACCAAATTAAAGTGCATTCATAATGCTTTAAAATGGTGCATAAACGACTGTGCTAGCACGAAAACTGCCAAAGTTAATTGCAACCATATCGGAACCTCAGATTACTGCGTTTATTAAACATAGAACAATAATTCTACCGATCCTTCAAATTGACCATTTTTTAGACGAACACATTATGCCACAAATGATATACCAAATTAAAGTGCAATCATAATGCTTTAAAATGATGTACAAATAACTGTCATAGCATGAAAACTGTCAAAGTTACCGCCTTTTTAAACCTGGGAAAATAATTCTACCGATCTATCCAATTGACCATTTTCTAAAAATACATTATGCAATAAATTATATACCAAAACAAACGGCAAATTCAATGCTTTAAAATTGTGTATAAACGACTGCCCTAGCACGAAAATTGCCAAAGTTAATTGCATCCATATGGGAACCTCAGATTACTGCGTTTAATTAACATAGAACAATAATTCTACCGATCTATCAAATTGACCAATTTCTAAAAATACACATTATGCTACAAATGATATACCATATTAAAGTGCAATCATAATGCTTTAAAATGATGCCTAAATGACTATCATAGCGTGAAAACTGCCAATGTTATTTGCAGCTATATCGGAACCTTAAAATACCGCGTTTTTAAAGCTGTGAAAATAATTCTACCGATCTATCCAATTAGCCATTTTCTAAAAATATATTATGCAACAAATTATATACCAAAACAAATGGCAACTATAATGCATTAAAAACATATATAAACCACTGCTATAACATGAAAACTATAAATTATATTTGCAACCATGTCGGAGCCTTAAATTACCGCATTTCTAAACCTGTATTGTACAAATTGTACACCAAAACAAAGTGCAACTGTAATGCTTTAAAATGATGCATAAACGATTGTTATGGCATGAAAACTGTCAAAGTTATTTGCAACCATATCGGAACCTCAAATCACAGTGTTTTTAACATAGAACAACAATTCTACCGATCCTTCAAATTGACAATTTTTTAGACGAACACATTATGCCACAAATGATATACCAAATTAAAGTGCAATCATAATGCTTTAAAATGATGCATAAATGACTGTCATAGCATGAAAACTGTCAGAGTAATTCACAATTATATCGGAACTTCAAATTACCGCCTTTTTAAACCTGGGAAAATAATTCTACCGATCTATCCAACTGGCCATTTTCTAAAAATACATTATGCAATAAATTATATACCAAAACAAATGGCAATTTTAATGCTTTAAAATGGTGCATAAACGACTGTCCTAGCACGAAAACTGCCAAAGTTAATTGCAACCATAGCGGAACCTCAGATTACTGCGATTGTTATACATAGAACAATAATTCTACCGATCCTTCAAATTGACCAATTTGTAAAAACACACATTATGCTACAAATGATATACCATATTAAAGTGCAATCATAATGCTTTA
>NW_025807661.1:0-2666 GCF_022045245.1 Lucilia cuprina
ACTAGACTATAGACTAGACTATAGACTAGACTATAGACTAGACTATAGACTAGACTAGACTATAGACTAGACTAGACAATAGACTAGACTATAGACTAGACTATAGACAAAACTATAAACTAGATTATAGACAAGACTGTAAACTAGACTATAGACTAGACTATAGACTTAAAATGATTCATCATTTCCCTTCAAACATAAAAATGTTTAAATTTGCTTATCTTTTTCTAAAACAATTCTACATTCATTCAACTTTAATATTAAAGAAAACAAACGATTTACATACAAATGATTTGCGTGTTTGGATTTAGAAACATTTTTATATTTAGATTTTTAATTAGACATATTAGCTTTGAAATTCCAACGATAGAAGAGAAAACATTTTAATTAGCTTTAAAAAAAAAAAAACATAAAATTTACAAATTGATTTATAGCAATAATTTAATGTTAGAAATCAAATAAAAATGCTAGGAAAAGAGTAAGAACGGAATTGCAAGTGAATGTCATGTCAAAGCAATTAATTTTAAATAAATTACAGGTTAGAGAGAAAAAATAATTTAGGGTGTTTTTGGTTTATTTAAAAAATATTTCTTTTTATCTTTCTTATCTTTCTTAAGCATGTATTTTTTAATTAATACTTAAAAGTAAAATATATTTAAAAAAAATTGTTTTTACAATAAAAAAAAACCACATACAGGTAGTAAAGAACTTAAAACAATACAAAAACAGGCTAAAAAGGAGGTGGCTGCATTTCCCTACAGAATATAGACCAATACACATACATATATGTACATAATGAAAGCTGTAGAGTAGAACCACGAATAGTACACAAAATTTTTACCACAAAAGTCGAGGATGCAAATATAACGATACATATCTCTTCATTTAAATGTGCAACAAATAATTGCAATTACTAAAGGAAACAGAAAAATAAAACTGAAATAAAAATTAAGGTAAAAATAAATGTAAAGCTATGTTGGAGAGCAGGAATACAGAGGACACAGATATAAACCGTCATCATCATCATACACACACTGTGGTTTTAAATAAAAACCACAAAAAAGGCTTAATGAAAAATCATAATATGGTTGGTTATGCTTCATCAATGACTGAATAAATGAATGGATGAATGAGAATGGACAAATGTTTCATATATTCTCTGCAAATGAAGCTGTGTAACACTAGTTGTGATGTTGGTTGGTTAGCTACCAAGGATTCTGTTCTTAACTAACTATTGGTTTGAGTATGTAGAATTTTAAGAATTTTATTGTGAAAATATTTCATATTTTAATATTTTTTTGTTATTTTTAATTTCATTTCAGGATTTTTGCTACATTTTCATGTGTGTCGCTATTTGATGTTTTTTTTTTTAATGAATATTTAAATTAAATGTATACGACAATTTATAATGAAACCAGAACACTGAAAAAAGTACATAAACTAGGCATGTATTTTTAATACTTTTACAAGTACTGCGCAGAATAAAAGTATACACACACTTGTCATAATAATGCCAGTAGATACAATTAGTTCAGTAGATACAATTAAATCAGCATTCAATAAAGTCTAGATTAGAGATTTTAATATAGATTGTACTACAGACTATACTATAGAGTAGACTGCAGACTATACTACAGACAAGAATATAGCATAAACTATAAACCAGACTATTGAATAGACAATAGACTAAAACAACAGACTAAATACTAGTCTATGCCATATACTATACTAAAGTCCAGACTAAAGACTAGAGTATAGTAAAAAACAGACTAAAGAGAAAAGACTTTACAGACTATAGAATAGACTATTGGCTATACTATAAACTAGACTTTAGTATAGACTAAACAAAAGACTAGAGAAAAGACTTGGACAAGACTATAAACAATGAACAAGACTATAAACTAGACTGTGGACCAGACTGTAGACTAGACTGCAGACTATTTTATAGACTAGACTATATACCAGACATATGTTAGACTATACAATAAAATGTAGACTAAAATATATATTGAATTATAGACTTTACTATGGACTACTATATAGAGTATAACATAGTCGACACTATAGACTAGACTCCAAAATTTATACTTCAGACTAGACTAAAGACTAGATTAAATACTATTGAAAAGGCTTTAGATTATAGTTTCAACTGGACTTTGAATTATAATACAGACTTGAAGACTTAGCTATGACTGTAAAGTGGTCTAAAACTTAGACTATACAGTAGATGAAATAGTGAACTATCAGCTAGACCATAGACTAGACTCTTCACAAGACTATAGAAAATAGAAACTTTACTAGACTAGAAAGTTTGGTTGAGACTAGACTAGAATGTAGAATACACTAAAAGCCAGACTATAGACTTGACTATAAAGAAAACTATAGTCTAGACTGTAGATTGGACTATAGTCTAGACTAAAAACTTGACTGTAGTAAGGACTATAAGTTAGACTATAGACTAGACTTAATAGTAAACAATCAGCTAGACAATAGACTACATTATGGTCAAGACTATAGGGACTAGAAACTGTACTAGACTAAAAAGTTGGGTTGAGACTAGAATGTAGAATTCACAAAAGCCAGACTATAGACTTGACTTTGAAGAAAGCTATAGTCTAGACTGAAGACTGGACTATAGCCTAGACCATATACACAACTATAGACTA
>NW_025807662.1:0-1418 GCF_022045245.1 Lucilia cuprina
GATACATATGGAAAAATATGAGTAGGATGGTTAAGAAATTTGTATCGTATTGCGACAAATGTAGTAAAAACAAACAAACAAAACACATTAAAGAACCACTTGTACAAACAAATACACCTAACAATAGTTTTGAAGTGATATCAATCGACACTGTAGGTCCTCTTCGTATATCAAACGAGTACCGATACATACTAACAATGCAATGTGAATTAACAAAATTTGTTGTTGCACACCCAATGTCAACTAAAGATGCACTCACTACAGCAAAAACACTAGTTGAACAATTTATTCTAAAGTATGGACAGTTTAAAGTACTTAAATCTGATAGAGGAACAGAATTTGTAAATGAGTTAATGAGCAATGTATGCTCATTACTTCAAATTAAACAAATATTTTCAACACCATACCACCATGAAACGTTAGGTTCAGTTGAAAGAAACCATAGAGTTCTTAATGAATTTTTGCTGACAACAGCAAATGATTATGAATGGGACAAATGGATTCCATATTTTACGTTCGCTTATAATACAGCCCCTCATATAGATACAGGTTATTCACCTTTTGAATTAGTATATGGTAAATTGCCATGCTTGCCATCTGATACTTTTAGTATAAACAAAAATAAAATTTACAATTATGATGATTATGTACAAGAGCTACGAGTTAGATTACAATTCGTATTAGATAAAGCCAAAAATATAATTAACAAAACCAAAGAAAAAAGAACATTAAATAATAAATATGAAAATAAGTTAAATTTAGAAGTAGGTGATCTGATATTATTAAAAGTAGAAAATAGGAAGAAGAACCAAAGTCCGTATAAGGGTCCATATAGAATTATAAGTAGAAATGGAGTAAATACTTCAATAGACTATAATGGAAAAACCAAACAATTTCACAATAATCAATTAAAACCATTTAATTCTATTTTATAAGTTTATCAGAAATTTTTACTAACTAATTTTAATATTAAGATTTATATACATAAAAAGAAATATATGTAATTGTAAAACTATTTTTTTATAAGAAATATTATAAAATTGATTGTTACCATGCATGTACTTAGAAAAATCAATCCCCTAATTTTTCTCTTAAGGGCGAGGGTGTAGTGTGCTCTTGCATTACACACCACTGTACAAAAACATCAACACACACGTACATACACATACACCGCACACTCCAAACATAAACAAAATCGATCAAGCTGCACTTGAATGAAATGTGACGAATGCTTAAAGGGATCATATTGGTGTTTGAGTGACATTATTAAAGTCACTCAATTCCCCGATTTGAAGACAACCTGATTGGTAAACTCTTCAAGTTGCAACTGTCGAAATTAAAATAAGTGCATGTATGGAATAGGATTAAGCAAGATAGAATGTAAATTAGAATAAGTTAGAATAGTAAAGAAGATATGT
>NW_025807663.1:0-1097 GCF_022045245.1 Lucilia cuprina
GCATGTTCAACTATTCAGCTCAAGAAAATGCTCCAGGCAATCACAGAATGAAGATATTTTTAATAGTTTACTTCTATCTTCTGATCCTGTTCTTTCAACTATGCGAAAGAGATGGAAAGATTTGGATATGTATACCGATATGACAGATTATTATATAGAAAATAAGTAGTGTTAGGAATTAACTATATAAGTAGGTTGTAAGAATTAATTGTATTATGTTTAAGATAAACAGTTCAAATAAAAAAGCAATTATACTAACTGATGATATTGTATTAAATTGTGTTTTATATTTCGATGGGCGGGAAAGGTGATTTGTGTGGGGTGATTTAGGTGCTTTTGTGCGTGGCTCATAATAAAATTATAATTGTATATACAATGTTATAGTCTTTAAAAATTAACTAAATAATTTTTAAAAATTGTCCAAATATTTTATTCAACCAAATGTATGTTCTGTCATACTTAATACTAAAATATGAAAAAGATGAAATTAAAGGACACAGGTTTAAATGAACATATTTTTGAATGTAATTGAGATATTGGCTTGAAATTTTTTGTAAAGTGTCGAGAATTTCCATATCTAACTAAAAAATGATATTAAGGGATAAATATGGACTAAATTGTTGTAGCTATCTGCGACCCTATTAAAATTTTGATATAAATCAGTTTTAGAAATTAAACAAATATGTAATATATGACAAAATCTTTATTTATGAACAAAACTCAACGCTTTTTAAATTTGTCATTTCAAATAAGAAAATGCAAAAAAAAAAATGAAAAGGTCAAAGAGCATCCCGCAATTCCCAAAAATAGGAATGAAAATCCCAAAAATGGAATTTTTTACATTTTTGAAGTTTTGATAAAAAGTAGGTCATATTCGGAAGGACACAGTGGCAACGTTTTCAAAAAATAGGACAAGTATTTTAAGCCAAAGCGTTCTGCGTAAAGATACCTTTTAGAAAACTATAAAAATGTTATATGTTCTTAAAGAAAATTTTATTTTATTAATAAAAGAGTAAAGACACATTTTTGGCAAAAAAACGGCAAAAATCTAAAATTTTTTGAATTTTTAAATTAAAAAACGTATATTTTTGGATCTG
>NW_025807664.1:0-2401 GCF_022045245.1 Lucilia cuprina
TCAGTTCTAGTTCAGTTCTAGTTCAGTTCTAGTTCAGTTCTAGTTCAGTTCTATTTCAATTCTAGTTCAGTTCTAGTTCAGTTCTATTTCAATTCTAGTTCAGTTCTAATTATTCAAAAACTCGTATATAATTAATTTCTTTAATATTGTTGCAAAACTAAAAAGAAATGTAAATAAAAACCTCCCCCTTCCTATGAATCAAAGCTAAAAATAGAAAATATTACTAAAACCTTGTTCGAAAATAGCAAAGCAACAAAAAATATCAGCAGCAGCAACAACAGTAAATTTACTTTATTTTACTTCAGCTCAATGAAAAGTGTTATGCGAAAACAGCTACAAAAAATAGTAAAATTAAATGGAAAAAAAATATTTCTTCTGACCCTTGACTGTTGCTGACGTACTTATGCTGCAGACAACAACAAACAGCAGAAGCAACAACATTAAAAATACATAATAGTCAGCAACATTTATTTCCCTGTATAAATGTTAAAAATGTTGTTGTTGCAAGTACATATTCATATTTAACAGTATGTGTATGTATTGCTTATGGCGGCATTGTTTTTGTTGTAAGGAGTTCTGACGTACACTTTACACAACTATGAAATGAGAACAACGACGACGGTAAATTTTGACAAATATGTATTTGTATTTTTATATAGAATTAAGCTAACAAACGATTTTGGGCTCCTAATAAAAGTGTTTAATATTCATACATACATATTTATGTATGTATTTTTAAACAGAAAAAACAACTTTAACACATTAAATAAAATTGAGGTTTATTAAGCTGGTCTATAAAAATTGTATTTAAGTTTTTTTTCAATTGAATTTTATAAAGTTTTTGTGGTGTTTAAGAAATTTCTAAATTATACTTTGAAATTAAAATTGTTTATTTTATTACGCATTTGGTAGTTCATTCGGAAAACATAAGTTGAAATCATTTGCCTTATATACAGGACCATCCTAATAAAAGTTATGTTAGTGGTATAAACACATACATATACCTACAAACACTCATACATCCAACAGGTTTCCTTGAACTATTGCTTTAGTATTTGTGTATCTTTATTTGTGTTTTAATATAATAAGTGTAAATGTGTGTGTTGATGTTTTAAAGTTGCAATGTATGCAGTATTTGCTATAAAGCTTTCTTTCCTCTTTAAATTTATGTTGCTGTTATGTCGTTCTCGTCGTCGCTGATTCTATATACATCTATATACATTTGTATATATTTATGTATATGGAGCTTGTATGTATGTTATTTTAAAAATAAATAGATTTCTATAAATAGATGACACTAAATTCTTTATTTTTTTATTGTTTGTAGTTGTTATTGGATAAACTTTAAAATACAAATGTTTGTTTGTATCCACTATAATTATAGTTGGAAGGTAAATTTCTTTATTTTTTGCTTTAATTTCATTGAGCAAAAGTAAAAATATTAAAAACAATTTAATTAAATTAAATTATAGGTAAACTATTCAACAAAATTACAAAAGTTTTAAAAATAAAATGCTTTTTAATAAAAATAAAGAATTATTGGATAATACAAGTCTATTTGATTTTTATTGAATTAGTTTTTGTTGATAAAAATGTAATAATTTATGAAAAAAGTTAAAACTATTAACATTTTAAATTTGTTCATTAACTAATTTTTTGGTGTATTTAAAAAAAACTAAAATGCAATAAAAATTTGAAAAACTTTAATTACTTCAAAGAATTTCTAAAATTTTGTTCAATTTATACGTATGAGTAATATTCTATTTCATTGACGCTAAAAATATACCAAAATCATACGTACGGATGTCCGCAATATAAAAAAAGTTTTGATATAAAAGGAGTTTATATTTATGTATGTATTTATATACAAATAGTTAGGTATGGTTGTGTTTGTTGTATCTCTTAACGTTATAATCAATGAAAATTTTATTTCAGCTAGTTGTTTTCTATTTAAGCAAAAAAAAAAAAAAACAAATCATATGACTCGACCGACACCCGACAACTCGTGACGTCTATGTAGACCTTACACTTTAAAAAGGTTTTTCGTATTTGTGCTTTTTTCTCTAATATAAAATTCCATTGAAAATTAAATAGAGAAAAGGAAGTTAAAGGGAAAATATAAGGAACGAACAAGTGCAAAGTAAAATATGATTTATTAAATGATTGTATATGATTTGTTTGAAATTATAATTTTAACTCACCTGCTAACTAACTAACTAATTAACTAACTAAAAAACTAACTAACTAACTTTCTTTCTATCTTTGTATATATCTATCTGTCTACCAGTCTATTTATTTATCTATCTATCTATCTATCTATATATCTATCTATCTATCTATCTATCTATCTATCTATCTATCTATCTATCTATCTATCTATCTATCTATCTATCTATCTATC
>NW_025807665.1:0-1553 GCF_022045245.1 Lucilia cuprina
TGTGTCGTAGTTGTATACGGGCTAAATGCTGTTGTTACTGTAAAGATTTTAACCATCTAGCCAACAGAGGCAGTCGGTCAGACAAGCAAAAGTTGTAAAGTTTTTTTTGCTTTCATTTGAAATTGTTGCTCTACAAAAATCACTCAATTAACATCAAACGTTGCGACACGCGCGCTCACAACGTTTTAACTTGAATACGCTGCTTTAGCATTTGCTTTGTTGAAAATATTTCGTTTCGTTGTTGGCATTTGTAGCACTTTGCTATAAATGTCAAACTGTTAAAGTTATTATGATTATTTTGAGGCTTTTTTTTGTGTAGCTCTTACTCTCTTTTTGTTCATTTATTTTGAAGGCCTGTTGACCGCTTAAAAACTCAAATAGAAAAAAAACCTATACCTCAAGTGTTAGCCGTGTCATTAGACCATGTCTAAAAACTGTTGGTAGTTGTTCAAGTTTTAAAATTTAATGTTCATACAGTTGGTGTTGTTGTGTTTAATAATGGTCATAAGTGTAACTGCAACCACTAGCATTACTACCACCAACACCGCCTCCTGCCTCTTGTATTGTTTAAATGTTTTGGTGTCAGTTAGTTGTCAAATAATTATGCATTTTTTCTTGAACTTTTTTTGTTGGTCAATATGTAAAGAAAATTTTTCTAGCGTAAAATTTAGCTGCATGTAAATTTGATACGTATCAGTAACGTACAAAGGAAAAACTGTCATAAAGTTTGATTGTTTATGTCGTATAATTGTATGGACATGGACAGTGACAATTAACAAAAAATATATTATTATATATAAATAAAGTGATAATATTTTTTAAAAAAGTGAGAGAAAAAATGCATTATAATTTAAAGTGGGGCAAAAAATTTGTATGCATATCAATTGCTTTCATATAAGGGTGCAGTTGAGTCAGCGTATATGACATTTATGAAGCAGTTTTTATAAGGGTTTAAGGTGACACGATGACTGTGTGAAAGGCGCAGTAATAAAAATGAATTGTTTTAAATTTGAAAATATTATAATTGACGGGCAAATATTTTCTATATTATAAAAGGGGACATTGTGGTTTTTGGATATCAAGTTACCAAACGGTTAAATGCATTTAGATATTTTCATTAGTTTAGAAAATAAAAAATGGTAAAACAATTTCTAGATAGCATAATAAACAAATTTGAATTCTTAGGTTAGCTTTTCAAGGATAATGTAAATCCGAAGAAAACGACTTTACTTAATGTCTGAAGGACCCTAACTAACTAACTAACTAACTAACTACCTACCTAACTAACTAACTAACTAACTAACTAACTAACTAACTAACTAACTAACTAACTAACTAACTAAATAACGAACTAACGCGCTAACGCGCTAACGAGCTAACGAACTAACTAACTAACCAACCAAACAACCAGCTAACTAACTAACTAACTAAATAACGAACTAACGAACTAACGAACTAACTAACTAACTAACTATCTATCTATCTATCTATCTATCTATCTATCTATCTATCTATCTATCTATCTATCTATCTATCTATCTATCTATCTATCT
>NW_025807666.1:0-3713 GCF_022045245.1 Lucilia cuprina
TGCGTTACTAGGCCGTTGTAGGGTAAGTTCAGGATAAAATGGTGCTTTATTTAAATTAACATTTCGTTTTGGTTGAGGTGGTTGAAATTGTCTTTGTGGTTTAATATTATTGTGATTATAGGCTATTCTGCTATAAAGTTTTGGTTTTCTAATTTTAAGCATAAGTGCAATGCTTGTGGTAAATCTGATGGTTCGCGGATTCCTAATAATTTGGGTAATTCTCCATTGAGACCTCTTATAAAGGTATCTAAGGCTTTATCGCGATATGTCTGTGTCAGTAACATAGCTGATTCCTTGCCTATCTCCATACATCCTATTTTATTTAATATTAAGGACAGATGGGTATAAACTTCCTGATAAAAACCTTGTATAGAGTTTTTGCCTTGAATCAATGAAGTCATCTGATATTCTAGAGTACCTAAATCACGCTTATCCCCATAGTGAAGTGTTAAGCACTTAACGATACTCCTCCAATTAAGAGGAGTATTATATGATTCTAGGGCTGCGTCTGCATTACCTATAATTTTGTTGCGGATAACGCTTAATATTCCGAAATATTTTGCAGTTCCTTTAAAATTATCATAAGTTTCCAGGACCCTTTTTACGCTTTTCCTCCAAGAATTAAACTCAGCAGGATTACCTGAAAATTCTCTCAAACATCGGACAATATCAGGAATCTTATCTAATTCACCTATGTAGTTCCTATGTCTTTCTTCTGTTACTATATCTGATCCATTAGGTAAATTGTCATTTGAAATATTTAACGCTTGAATTGTTGCTCTAACTTGTTCTACGACAAAGGATGCTATTTGTTGCTATAGTGCAGCATTCATTTGTGGTTGATTTTGGGGATTAATTGGTTGAGGAATTTGGTCTTGGTTAAGGATGGGTGGTCTTATTAGGTTAGATGGATTTGCCATGATTAGGGTTATGAGATTTTGTTAGTAACAGAGAATTTCTTAAAACTTTTAAAAAAAAATTTTGTATTCAAAATTATTTTACTTGTAATATTGTTGATCAATTTAACCTTCACTTCTTTCCTATGATTCAATTACTTTTAATTTTCCTTAATTTAATTCTAGTTATTCTAGTTATTTTCAGTTTATTATTTATTACTTGTAAAATTGTTGATCAATTTTATCTTCACTTCTTTTCTATGATTTAATTACTTTTAATTTTCCTTAATTTAATTCTAGTTATTCACTTCTTATTTCACAATATTATTGATAATTTTAATTTTTCTTTTTTCCACTTTTCTAATAATTTACTTGTATTAAATTTTCTTAATTAATTCACTTTATCCACTTTCTTATTTTCTATAACTTAATTTCTGTATTAAATGCTAACTTACATTCATATGATGATACCCCACATCTTGCTACCGACAGTTTTGGGTTGTTCCTTTTTGTCTTTCAACTACTAGTGGTCCTCCGCTGTACCAATTGTAGTAATCGCTGTCTTGATAAATCCAACGGTGATGTGTCCAGCGGTGAGCTTCTTTAGGTCGGGCTGGAATAACTTGCTACTTGTTGTAAATGTGTCCAGATGAGCTTCTTGAGGTCGTGTTTGGAACATGTAACACAGTGCTAGTTAAAAGGTATCCTTTTTGCTCGGGCGCCAGTTAATTTATTTTATTGTTTTATTTTAATTTTAAATTTTATTCTTTTCATTTCCCAACTGTTTAGTTTTACAATCAAAGAACGAAATGATAATAATTTTAAATAAACTTAACTTAAAGCTTAAGCAGGAGTTATAAAAAGCAAGAGTCATCAATTTTATTTCAGTTTTACTTTTATTTATTGCAGACATGGTGTCAGCAAAAACGGAGTTTCAAAATTTGAAACAATTTATTTTGAATAGATTGCAAATAATAAAAACGAATCGTGTAGTTAAAATAAAAAAGGTTAATAACATTTAGGTTGTTAACTTATATTATGATTTTATTGGGTCGTATTATAACTCCCCCATCGTTAGATTGTGGCTCCGACGAAATAATATAAATATGAATTTTTCTTATATATATTAATAATGTTAGTATAATAATAATGATGAATATAATTACATTTATTCCATTACTTGTCATATTGAATATTTTATAATTTTTATGTTTGAAGTCTATGTCTTTAAAGATGTTCTCATAACTTAATTGTTTTATATAAAGATCTTCCAATTTTAAATCTATAAATGTTTTATTTTCTTTAATATCAGTGATTAGGTGAGATAAAATTACATCTTCTTTGATATTTAATTTGTTATTATAATATGTTCTATTTTTTATTGTTATATTACAATTTTTAAATTTTAAAATAAATGTGCCGAAAATTTTTCCATAGTTTTCATGAAGGCAATTTTCAGTTAGGTTTTCGTAAAAGTTCTTAAGTAAAAGAAAACCTTGTTTTATTTCTTTAATTTCCAAGAAATCGAATTTACTTAATGTACATTTAGCTTCATTATTATGGATAATATTTTCAATTCAAGGGTCTTCAAATGGTTTAAGGTTCTTAGCTAAATTGTAAGTTATGTTGATATGGAAAGTGTTTCGTTTCTCATCAAGTAATATTTGATTTTCTTTTAAATATAGTAATTTATTTTCTTTGTTAGGAATTGGTTCAAAAGTAATTTTAGAAAAAGAGTTGGAGGAATATATTGGTATAGAAAGGATGATTAGAATGGTGTCTTTAAGATATGTTACATCAATTTTGATATAAGTGTAAGTCTCAAATCATCAATGAGTTGTAATTCCCGTTGGTCTAATATGTCCGTCGGAATGATACATAATTTGCTCGTGAATATCACTTGACCGATATTGTTTACGTGGTTCCTCAAAAGGGTTATATCGTTATCGATTTGGTATATGTGTTTTAGAAAGGTTACTTCGTCTTCCAGTGTTGATATTTTATTCTGGATTTCGTTTCGAAATTTATGTATATAACTTGTGACAATGTCTTGTTGCCGGTTAATATGCATTGTAACGTTTTTTTTTATTTGGGAAGAGAGTATTTCGCTTATTTGGATAAATGAGTTTATTTCCATTGAGTTGTTTCGCATGCTTTTCGTTAGAACATCAAGAGTATTCTTAATTTCTTTTTCATCGTCGCTGTCTAAATTTCTGGTTATATATTTTATTTCTTTTCCAAGTCCATTTATAAGACCTCGTTTATTTCTAAAATAGGGAGATAAATTAATTACTTTGACTCTAAGTAAAACAGAAACATTTTTTATCGTATCCAATAGTGGTTTTGTATCTGAAATGAATCCATCTAATAGATTTATATTCTTCTCTATTATTTCAATAGAGTTATGGTAGTTGGTAAGATTGATAAAATGGACTATCTTGTGGTAGTGGTCAATGATCTTTATATCTTTCTCATCTTTTATTGGGATGTATCCATTGTTTTTCTTTAGGTCTTGATACTGAAATTAGCAGTATTATTCGTAGTAGTTTCATCTGAAAATAAATAGTTATAGAATTTATGTAATTTCTAATGTATCTTGGTTTTCGGGATTTTGAAATTGTTTTCTTCTCTTAATATGTGACTTATAGTATTTATGTCCTGTGTTTGTTATTACAAACTACTATTTTACGAAATTTAGAGTGGTTTTTACCTCCTCTCTCATCTTTTAAGTATACACGTCCTGTTTGAATATCCATATTTTCTCGGGTTTTATTTTATTTTATTAATAGTATTCTCGTTGGCTTTCATAATAGATTA
>NW_025807667.1:0-2421 GCF_022045245.1 Lucilia cuprina
GAAAATGGCCAATTGGATAGATCGGTAGAATTATTTTCCCAGGTTTAAAAAGGCGGTAATTTGAGGTTTCGATATGGTTGTGAATAACTTTGACAGTTTTCATGCTATTACAGTCATTTAGGCATCATTTTAAAGCATTATGATTGCACTTTAATATGGTATATCATTTGTAGCATAATGTGTGTTTTTACAAATAGGTCAATTTGATAGATCGGTAGAGTTATTGTTCTATGTTTAATAAACGCAGTAATCTGAGGTTCCGATATGGTTGCAATTAACTTTGGAAGTTTTCGTGCTAGGACAGTCGTTTATGCACCATTTTAAAGCATTAAAATTGTCATTTGTTTTGGTATATAATTTATTGCATAATGTATTTTTAGAAAATGGCCAATTGGATAGATCGGTAGAATTATTATCCCAGGTTTAAAAAGGGCGGTAATTTGAAGTTCAGATATGGTTGTGAGTAACTTAGTCAGTTTTCATGCTATGACAGTCATTTTTGCATCATTTTAAAGCATTATGATTGCACTTTAATTTGGCATATCATTTGTGGCATAATGTGTTCGTCTAAAAAATGGTCAATTTGAAGAATCGGTAGAATTGTTGTTCTATATTTAAAAACGCTGTAATTTGAGGATCCCATATGGTTGCAAATAACATTTACAATTTTCATGCCAGGACAATCGTTTATGCATCATTTTAAAGCATTACAGTTGAACTTTGTTTTGGTGTATAACTTGTGCATAATGAGTTTTACAAAAATAGGATAGATCGGTATATTTATTGGTACAGGTTTGGAAATGCGGTAATTTAAGGCGCCAATATGGTTGCAAATATCTTTTATAGTTTTCATGTTATAGCAGTCGTTTATATATTTTTTTATTGCATTATAGTTGCCATTTGTTTTGGTATATAATTTGTTGCATAATATATTTTTAGAAAATGGCTAATTGGATAGATCGGTAGAATTATTTTCACAGCTTTAAAAACGCGGTATTTTAAGGTTCCGATATGGCGGCAAATAACATTGACAGTTTTCACGCTATGACAGTCATTTACGCATCATTTTAAAGCATTATGATTGAACTTTAATATGGTATATCATTTGTAGCATAATGTGTATTTTTAGAAATTGGTCAATTTGATAGACCGGTAGAATTATTGTTCTATGTCTAATAAACGCAGTAATCTGAGGTTCCTATATGGTTGCAATTAACTTTGGAAGTTTTCGTGCTAGGACAGTCGTTTATGCATAATTTTAAAGCATTAAAATTGCCATTTGTTTTGGTATATAATTTATTGCATAATGTATTTTTAGAAAATGGCCAATTGGATAGATCGGTAGAATTATTTTCCCAGGTTTAAAAAGACGGTAATTTGAAGTCCCGATATGGTTGTGAATAACTTAGTCAGTTTTCATGCTATGACAGTCATTTTTGCATCATTTTAAAGCATTATGATTGCACTTTAATTTGGCATATCATTTGTGGCATAATGTGTTCGTCTAAAAAATGGTCAATTTGAAGAATCGGTAGAATTGTTGTTCTATATTTAAAAACGCTGTAATTTGAGGTTCCCATATGGTTGCAAATAACATTTACAATTTTCATGCCAGGACAATCGTTTATGCATCATTTTAAAGCATTACAGTTGAACTTTGTTTTGGTGTATAACTTGAGCATAATGAGTTTTACAAAAATAGGATAGATCGGTATATTTATTGGTACAGGTTTGGAAATGCGGTAATTTAAGGCGCCAATATGGTTGCAAATATCTTTTATAGTTTTCATGTTTTAGCAGTCGTTTATATATCTTTTTATTGCATTATAGTTGCCATTTGTTTTGGTATATAATTTGTTGCATAATATATTTTTAGAAAATGGCTAATTGGATAGATCGGTAGAATTATTTTCACAGCTTTAAAAACGCGGTATTTTAAGGTTCCGATATGGCGGCAAATAACATTGACAGTTTTCACGCTATGACAGTCATTTAGGCATCATTTTAAAGCATTATGATTGCACTTTAATATGGTATATCACTTGTAGCATAATGTGTATTTTTAGAAATTGGTCAATTTGATAGATTGGTGGAATTATTGTTCTACGTTTAACAAACGCAGTAATCTGAGGTTCCCATATGGTTGCAATTAACTTTGGCAGTTTTCGTGCTAGGACAGTCGTTTATACACCATTTTAAAGCATTAAAATTTCCATTTGTTTTAGTATATAAGTTATTGCACAATGTATTTTTAGAAAATGACCAATTGGATAGATTGGTAGAATTATTTTCCCAGGTTTAAAAAGGCGGTAGTTGACAGTTTTTATGCCAGGACAATCGTTTATGCATCATTTTAAGCATTACAGTTACACTTTGTTTTGGTTTGTAATTTGTGGCATAATGAGTTTTAACAAAAATAGG
>NW_025807668.1:0-1104 GCF_022045245.1 Lucilia cuprina
GATCTATCCAATTAGCCATTTTTTAACAATATATTATGCAACAAATTATATACCAAAACAAATGGCAACTATAATGCAATAAAAAGATATATAAACGACTGCTATAACTGAAAACTATAAATGATATTTGCAACCATATCGGAGCCTTAAATTACCGCATTTCCACACCTGTACCAATAAATATACCGATCTATCCAATTTTTGTAAAAATTCATTATGCCACAAATTGTACACCAAAACAAAGTGCAACTGTAATGCTTTAAAATAATGCATAAACGATTGTCCTGGCATGAAAACTGTCAAAGTTATTTGCAACCATATCGGAACCTCAAATCACAGCGTTATTAAACATAGAACAACAATTCTACCGATCCTTCAAATTGACCATTTTTTAGACGAACACATTATGCCACAAATGATATACCAAATTAAAGTGCAATCATAATGCTTTAAAATGATGCATAAATGACTGTCATAGCATGAAAACTGTCAAAGTTATTCACAACCATATCGGAACTTCAAATTACCGCCTTTTGAAGCCTGGGAAAATAATTCTACCGATCTATCCAACTGGCCATTTTCTAAAAATACATTATGCAATAAATTATATACCAAAACAAATGGGAATTTTAATGCTTTAAAATGGTGCATGGCAGTTTCCTAGCACGAAAACTGCCAAAGTTAATTGCAACCATAGCGGAACCTCAGATTACTGCGTTTGTTATACATAGAACAATAATTATACCGATCTATCAAATTGACCAATTTCTAAAAATACACATTATGCTACTAATGATATACCATATTAAAGTGCAATCATAATGCTTTAAAATGATGCATAAATGACTGTCATAGCGTGAAAACTGTCAATGTTATTTGCAGCCATATCGGAACCTTAAAATACCGCGTTTTTAAAGCTGTGAAAATAATTCTACCGATCTATCCAATTGGCCATTTTCTACAAATATATTATGCAACAAATAATATACCAAAACAAATGCAATAAAAAGATATATAAACGACTGCAATAACATGAAAACTATAAAAGATATTTGCAACCATATCGGAGCCTTAAATTACCGCATTTCCAAACCTATACCAATA
>NW_025807669.1:0-1875 GCF_022045245.1 Lucilia cuprina
AGTTAGTTAGTTAGTTAGTTAGTTAGTTAGTTAGTTAGTTAGTTAGTTAGTTAGTTAGTTAGTTAGTTAGTTAGTTAGTTAGTTAGTTAGTCAGTTAGTTAGTTAGATCTGAAACTGTTCAAACTATCGCTATATATCGTTGTTGATCTGAATCTAAACATATCTCCCATTGATATAGAAAATCTAAACAAACATTTGTTTATGGTTGTTGCAACATTTTCCTACCATTCGATCGACTTCTTCGCAACATATGTCTAAAGTTAAATAATTAATTTTGTTTCGCCTTGTTTTCTTATTTATCCAACAATTTAATGATTATATATATATCTGTTAAGTTTTTTTGAGAAGTGTTAAAATTTCACTGTCAAATTTTTGTTTTCTTTACTTTTGTGTGTTTCAGTTGAAATTTTATCCATTTGCAACATTTTCATATTCTGTCCTAGTGTGTTATAAATCGTAATAAAATGCTCATAATTTATAATTAAATAGGGTCATATAGACAAATATATGGAGAGTGCAATACATTTACCATAAATTGGAAAATTTTGTTAACCTTTAAAGGACTATAGTACGAAGGCCTTCAGACTTCAGTTGGCAGTATGAAGACATTAATATTGCATTTATAATGTTTGCATACATATGTAGGCAGCTGACTGAAACATGTTGCTAATGAAATGATTTAGGTGTCTTATTATAATTATACTATTTACTATTTATTATTGACAAGCTTAACAACTACTTATTAGTTAGTTAAAAAAAAACTTATAAATATTTAATAAAATGTTCGTCCCCTTTTAAACAACTTATACAGAATGTTTGATGAATACTTAAACAACATTTTGCACACGTTACATTATACTTGTAGCAATAGTAATAATAATAAAACCTACAACTATTAAATTGTTATTTCGTTGACACATTTTTATATCAAAGGGTCCCCCCTTTGACAGCTAATTGTAACAAACTATTTCTTTCAATTCATATATTTTTACATCATCATTTTTTTATGCAAATTTTAAATAAATAAAAAACATTTTTCAAATGTTTATTTATATTATCCAATGCAAGTTTCTTGAACTAAGTAGAAATGCAAAAAAAAAAAAAAAAAAAAAATAATAAAAAATTTTTTTTTAACAAAAGAACATGTTTTACATTATAAATAAGTAATTGCTAAATAAAGTAATGAGAAAAGCGAAAGAAATGTGGAAAAAAATATCGCGTGCTAAATTTGCATAAAATGATAAAAGGAATATTATTATTATTTTTATTTTCTTTTCTTCTTTCAATTGAATTCAAATTTACTTAGTTACTTACTTGTCTTTTCATCATCATTCAATTTCAATTTCAGTTTTTCAGTTCACTAAACAATTTACAATTTTAATTTATACACATTAATTATATTATTTGCTTATAAACACACAAATTACACTTGGCTACGCCTTTAGTAAAGTTTATGCTTAAGACAATTATTTGTTTTAGTTTAAAACGCTAAATAGAGTATAGAATTCATTGAATATGTAGATAATTAATTTGCATTACAAATAATTGTTAAGAAAATTTAAATAAATAAAAAAATAAATAATAATTAAAAAGTTTAATAAACTAATGTGAACAGCAAATATAAAAAATATGTCAGTTCTAGTTCAGTTCTAGATCAGTTCTAGTTCAGTTCTAATTCAGTTCTAGTTCAGTTCTAGTTCAGTTTTAGTACAATTCTAGTTCAGTTCAAGTTTAGTTCTAGTTCAGTTCTAGTCCAGTTCTAGTTCGGTTCTAGTTCAGTTCTACTTCATTTCTAGTTCAGTTCTAGTTCAGTTCTAGTTCAGTTCTAGTTCAGTTCTAGTTCAGTTCTAGTTCAGTTCTAGTTCAGTTCTAGTT
>NW_025807670.1:0-1489 GCF_022045245.1 Lucilia cuprina
ATTGAATTAACTATTCTAATATCTATATTTTCCCATTCTTATCCAGAAACAACATCTTGGACATGGCCCGGAAGACACATTCCACTTTTCATCTTACATATCCTGCAAGGCGGGCGGCAATGTTAATGCCAAAGCCTAGTTCTTCGGCCTTAATATAAGGAATGAGCAAAGTTTTTCCCCTTTTTCTTTAATCTATATCAGGGCTGAAATTTATGAAAATCAGTCAATCACTTTCCCTCATAATGCCCCAAAACAATCTGTCAAGCTGGCCAAGATGTCCAAAATGTAGTTTGCGTTTTAAGCAATCTTTCTTGTTTAACTAGCATCCCAACCTAAAGGTAATCTTTTCCCTTGAATTCAATAAATAACTATTGTCCAAACTTTATCATAATTCTATGCATTTTTATTAGTTTTACTTTTCTTTGCATTGTCAATTGGGGTTATGTTGTTGAGATAAACAAAATAATTGTTCAATGAAACTACAATATGATGCTACAACATCACATTGTGATTAATTAAACTATTATATGATGAAATATTCTGACTATATTTAATCATAATATGACTACTAATAATGATCATAATATGCTCTTAGATTATGGTTACCACAACTATATTTTTTCCCTGCGTGAATTATATCATTGTCAACTAATCGTTTAAAAAACAAAAACAAGTTAGAGTGCTATATTCGGCTGTGCCGAATCTTAAATACCCTCCACCAGCTACATCTATGTTATTACTTTTCTATTTGATCAAATATTTGTAGAAATAAGTTTTCTCATGTCTTTAATAGAAAAAATCCCAAAAGTTAAACCTATTACAATTCCAAGATTTATTGAACATTATAAATTTAGTAATTTGCATGTTTGTATGTGTGTGAAAGATTTATAGATTTTCAAAATACAAATACATATATAATTTTGTTCTACACAAAACTTTGTTCAACACAAATTGATAATGCTCTTTAAATACGGTTAAAGCGCTTTTAGGGGCTGGACCTAGCATAAGAGAAATAGAAGTATACAAAACTAATATTTTTGCCAAATTATGTGTCAATAGCTTAATTTGATAATAAGTAATGTGCGTTTAAGAGATTTTCGTAAAAGGACTTTGTATGAGAGCTATGACCAATTATGTACATAAAGACAATATTTCAGAATTCTACTTGGTAATAAATATTGTGAATCTAAATCTTTCTTTGTAATATTTCTGTATATAAGAGCAATGGACCTTGTATGTGAGCTATCACCAATTATGGACCGATCCAAAAAAGTTTTCATTGTAATATTTCTATATATAAGAGCAATACCTGTATCAAATTTTATATCGATATCTTAATTTAGTAATGAGTTATGTGCGTTTAAGTGATTTTCGGGAGGAGACCTTGTATGGGAGCTATGACCAAATATGGACCGATCCAAAGAAACTTCCACGGTTATATTTCAATATATAGGAGCAATACTTGTACCAAATTTTATATCGATATCTT
>NW_025807671.1:0-2151 GCF_022045245.1 Lucilia cuprina
ATCTATCTATCTATCTATCTATCTATCTATCTATCTATCTATCTATCTATCTATCTATCTATCTATCTATCTATCTATCTATCTATCTATCTATCTATCTAACTATCTACCTATCTATCTATCTATCTATCTAACTACCTAACTAACTAACTAACTAAGTAACTAACAACTAAGTAAGTACGTAACTAACTAACTAAGTAACTAATAAACTACATAACTAGCTATCTAACTAAGTAACTAATAAACTACATATATAGATATCTAACTAACTAACTAACTAACCAACTACCTAACTACTTAACTAAATAACTAACTATCTAACTACTTAACTAACTAAGTAACTAACTAAATATATAACTAGCTATCTAACTAAATAACCAACTAACTTACTAACTACCTAACTAACTAAGTTACTAACTAAACAAAAAACTTATTTGTTTTTATATTTTTAAAACACCACAACACTACTCCAGTAGCAATAGTACTACAGAGTGAGTGCACTAGTGGTGTTGGTGATAGTTGTGCACCCGCTCTACAGTGGCTATTGAAGTTCAAAATGTCAGCGGTCTCAGCGGTTTAATGTGTTTGTGTACTACATCCTCATCATCATCATATAAATAAATAAATAAATAAATAAATAAATAAAGAGAAAGTTAAAAGTAGCAGCTTCCACATCAACTACTGCAGTTTACATTAAATACATGAGTAGGTGTGAAATTGTAATTTAAAAATAATGTTGTTTCTAGATTTTTTCCCAGCATTTTTCAAGAGTTTTTTTGCAATACTGCTGGCACTTTATTCTTAATTAATTGTTGTACTGAAATGTAACTGTTTAGAATGTTAGAATACTTATACAAGACAGTACACCTCGAACTGCAGGGTTGCTTTTTTATAATTGAATAGAAGTGCATTATTCTTGCGTTTTATAAAGCAGGAAGTAATTTGTGTTTTTTTTTAAATAAATCTTAATCTTTAAAAGAGCTAAACTAGATAAAAATAAAAAAATAAACATTTAAATTAAAATTATATAGAAAAAAAAAAAAAACGTGGGGGTTGTTTCCTCTTAGTTATTAGGCTACTCAAAAATAATACAATTTGTAAATTAACTAGTAATTGTTTTCTACAGAAAAATATTCCTTTTTTCTTGATTTTAATGAATTTTTTATAATATTTAAAAAATGTTGCAGTATTGAGACAAATGCATAAGATGTTAAAGTCAAAAATGGTCCGTTCTGATGTACATTGTAAGTAATTCATTTAATTCCACTTTAATGCAGAAGAAAGTAATATTAATTTCTTTATTTCAAACGTCACTTACACAACTGGCGCCCTTAATACATATGTACATACATACATATGTACATATGTATGTAGTTTCTAATCTCAAAATACAGTCTTTTAAATATTTTACTATTCATTCATGCTTTACAAATACTGTAAAAACTGATAAAAAAAATTCTTCTTAATAGTACTTGTAATAAATAGTTCAAATAAGTTTCCTTTACAAAACAAAACAAAAAAAAAAAACAAATTTCTAAAAATATTCTTATCATTATTAAAATTGACATGGCTTGAACTTTTCAATTCAGTTTCATTTAAACATACAACTAATGCAACTAATTTGATATACATATTTAAACAAACATTAAGTTAAATAGTACAACATATTTTCTTTTAATATATTTTTAAATAATTTTGTAACGAAACAAATTTGTTACACATTTAAATTTGTAACTGATAAGAGTTTGTGGAACGAACGATAGGCACCACCACCAACAACAACAACAAGAATTTCGATATGTAAGCAGCATGTTGTAAAGTCATTTACATGTTTTTTTTTATTTATTTCTAAATAATTTTTTATTATTTACATTATTTTCTTTAATTTTAAGATTATACTTGTAATAAATTCTAAAGAATTTTTTATATTAAAAAAGTTCAAAATTTCTTTAGAATCGCCAACAAAATTTTGTAATTTGTATATTAGTTAGTGTGGTAATTAGTTAGTTCGTTAGTTCATTAGTCCTTCAGTTAGTTACTTGATAAGTAAGTTAGTTAGATAGATAGATAGATAGATAGATAGATAGATAGATAGATAGATAGATAGATAGATAGATAGATAGATAGATAGATAGATAGATAGATAGATAG
>NW_025807672.1:0-1083 GCF_022045245.1 Lucilia cuprina
AACAGAACTAGAACAGAACTAGAACAGAACTAGTACAGAACTAGAACAGAACTAGAACAGAACTAGAACAGAACTAGAACAGAACTAGAACAGAACTAGAACTGAACTCGGACTGAACTAGAACTGAACTAGAACTGAACTGGAACTGAACTAGAACTGAACTAGAACTGAACCAGAACTAAACTTGAACTGAACTAAAACTGAAATGGAACTGAACTAGAACTAAAACTGAACTAGAACTGAACTAAAACTAGAAGTGAACTAAAACTGAACTAGAACTGAACTGGAACTGAACTAGAACTGAACAAGAACTGAACTAGAACTGAACTAGAACTGAACTAGAACTGAACTAGAACTGAACTAGAACTGAACTAGAACTGAACTAGAACGGAACTAGAACTGAACTAGAACTGAACTAGAACTGAACTAGAACTGAACTAGAACTAGAACTGAACTAGAACTGAACTAGAACTGAACTAGAACTGAACTAGAACTGAACTAGAACTGAACTAGAACTGAACTAGAACTGAACTAGAACTGAAGTAGAACTGAACTAGAACTGAACTAGAACTGAACTAGAACTGAACTAGAACTGAACTAGAACTGAACTAGAACTGAACTAGAACTGAACTAGAACTGAACTAGAACTGAACTAGAACTGAACTAGAACTGAACTAGAACTGAACTGGAACTGAACTAGAACTAGTACGAACTAGAACTGAACCAGAACTGAAGTAGATCTGAAGTAGAACTGAACTAGAACTGAACTTGAACTGAACTTGAACTGTACTAGAACTGAACTAGATCTGAACTAGAACTGAACTAGAACTGAACTAGAACTGAACTAGAACTGAACTAGAACTGAATTAGAACTGAACTAGAACTGAACTAGAACTGAAATAAAACTTAACTGAAACTGAACTAGAACTGAACTAGGACTGAACTAAAACTGAACTAGAACTAGAACTAAACCAGAACTAAACTAGAAATGAACTAGAACTGAACTGGAACTGAACTAGAACTGAACTAGAACTGAACTAGAACTGAACTAGAACTGAACTAGAACTGAACTAGAACTGAACT
>NW_025807673.1:0-1521 GCF_022045245.1 Lucilia cuprina
TCTTTATAAGTCAAAAGTTAATGAATTTAAAAATCAGGTACGAAGTGCGAAACGTAGCTCCTGGAGAAAATTCTGTAGTTCTATAGAAAATTCGTCAGATACTAGTCGCCTTCGTAAGATCCTGTCTAAATCCCCTTCCGTCCCAAGCTATATACAAAAAGCGGACGGAAAATGGACTGCAGGTAGTCAAGAGACACTTGAGCTTCTCTTGAATACTCACTTTCCTGGTTGTATCCCAACTGGTGAATCAATTGCAGATAATCAGCATGGTATTGAACTAGATAATATTGCTGAAGATGTTATGATAGATGATGACATCATTCGCTGGGCAATAAGGAGTTTTGACACCTATAAATCTCCGGGCCCTGATGGCATTATTCCAGCGGATCTACAAAATAATTTAGATCGTATTATTCCCTGGCTAAGTAATATTTACAAGGCCTGTTTATACTGGTCCTACATACCTGTACAGTGGACCAGGTGTAACGTGATCTTTATCCCAAAAGGGGGAAAGACATCTCACACCAAGGCAAAAGACTTCAGACCCATCAGTCTGGCGTCATTCTTGCTTAAAACTTTGGAGAGGATAATCGATATCAATGTCAGGATATCTATTGACAAATCTCTACTCTCAAACTCTCAACATGCATACACGAAAGGTAAATCTGTTGAGACGGCTTTACATTCCCTGGTTGGGTACATTGAAAAGTACATGAGCTATGGTAACTTCACTCTGGTTGCCTTTCTCGATATTGAGGGCGCTTTATATAACGTCAGATCCTCACCTATCTGTCAATCCCTCTCACAGATGGGTGTGGAACGATCCATTGTGAGTTTTGTAAAGAACTTGCTATCTGAACGGACTATTGTATCTTCACTGGGTGATACAACAATCTGTAAAAAAGCCATCCGGGGCACTCCTCAAGGAGGGGTGTTGTCCCCTATTCTTTGGAATATGGCAATAAATGAACTATTGGTCAAACTTGACTCACTAGGTTTTAAGACGGTTGCCTACGCTGACGATGTTGCGGTAGCGGTAACTGGTACGCATCTTGAGACTCTGTCTCAGAGATTGGAAGAAGCGCTGAAGATAATAAGCTCATGGAGTGTTAAATGCGGTCTCAGCGTAAACCCAGGAAAAACGGAACTAGTATTGTTCACAAATAAATACAAAATTCCTCAATTCTCCCTTCCACGCCTCAACGGTGAGGTTCCCACACTGTCGGACAGCGCAAAATACTTAGGTGTTATTCTCGACAGAAAATTGTCTTGGAGCTTGAATATCATCTCCAGATCTTCCAAAGCCATTACGGCGTTATACGTTTGTAGAAAGGCTATTGGCCTGCATTGGGGTATCAACCCAGGAAATATGAATTGGCTATATGAGGCGGTGATTAAATATCTAACAGATTAAATATCTAACAGAAACATTCTTACCAAAGTTATGAGACAATCTGCTCTTCTCATAACAGGTGTGCTTAGGACTACGCCCAGTAAAGCGTTGTTTGCCATGCTGAACTG
>NW_025807674.1:0-2220 GCF_022045245.1 Lucilia cuprina
AGTTCAGTTCTAGTTCAGTTCTAGTTCAGTTCTAGTTCAGTTCTAGTTCAGTTATAGTTCAGTTATAGTTCAGTTCTAGTTCAGTTCTAGTTCAGTTCTAGTTTAGTTCTAGTTCAGTTTAAGTTCAGATCTAGTTCATTTCTAATTCAGTTTAGGTTCAGTTCCAGTTCAGTTCTAGTTGAGTTCTAGTTCAGTTCTAGTTCAGTTCTAGTTCAGTTCTAGTTCAGTTCTAGTTCAGTTCTAGTTCAGTTCAAGTTCAGTTCTAGTTCAGTTCTAGTTCAGTTCTAGTTCAGTTCTAGTTCAGTTCTAGTTCAGTTCTAGTTCAGTTTTAGTTCTGTTGAAATTCTTTTGGTAACCGTTGAATTTTTTACATTAAATTAAAAAAACTGTTGCCTACTTCAAGGTTTCTTACCAAATAATTATGTAATTCTTCCACCTTTTAAAATATTAATCAATTTAATAACACAATTTTCTCATACACACAAGCCTGCAGCCATTGTCCCCATATACAGCTTATGGACATTTAATGTTAAATTACATAAATTTCTCCCTCATGAGTATGCTGTCACACTTTTCACAGAATAGCAAAACAAAAACATGACCCCTTTTAGTTGACCTCAATTATAGGGAAAACAAAATAAGTATGCTACGTAAACTTGTGCACAAACATACACCACATGAATTATATAGTCTATAGACTAGGCATCATAAAACATTATTTACTCTCACTCTACGAAGTTATTAACTAACAGGTATACAAGGAAATTTTACTAAAAACACAAAAAGAAAAAAAAAAAAACGTGAATAGAACACCAGGTGAAATAATAATCTTTTATAGGGAAAAAATATATAAGTAAAATATACAATGAAAACAAAAATACCAGATGACACTGTTGCATGTGTAGGCAGAGGAGCAGAAGGGGAAGACTACAGTGTGTTTTGGTTGGTGGAAAATAATAAGGGAAAAACACCAGAATTCGATAAAAATTTGTGTCAACTATAAGTAATAAGATGGCTTTAAGGTATTGAATTACACTTGGTAATAAAGTGAAAGGAATCTGCTGCTAAATTTTCGTTATACTTTCTCAATTTATTTCACCCCCCCAAAGTTTTAGCTAACGTATTTTTTTTTTTTGCTTCTTGTTGTCTTCTTGTGGATAGACATTAATTTTAGTTGGAATTTATGTTTGTTACAAAACAATAAAGTTGTCATTCGTTATTATCTGAAGCTTAGTTTGGTGTTTTTTTCCTTCGATTACTTCTGGCAATGTTTTTGGCGCTGTGTGCTAAAAATACTTGCAGCAGGCTGTTTTGGCTGCTATTATCATCACGCCAGAAATACATGAAATGTAATCTGTTTTTATATACTCTTTTTTCGACTTTTTTTTGTGTGTTTTTGTAGGTTTATAATGTTGAAGTATATAAAAATGACCATTATAAGGGTAGAAAATTAAAATAAGTAAAAAAAGTTCTTGCTGAAAATATATATTTTTTTGTAATACTTAATATAATAACGTCTTTAACTATTTGTTTTTCTTATCGTAATGGTTAAATCAACACTTAGAAAAGCAGAATTTTAATGGGATTTAAGGCTTGTGTTTCCTTTTCTTTAGCAGGGCATTTTTGTCGGTTATTTTTTTCTACATTTTGTTAGAGCAGCTAATTTTTTTTGTTGGATGAAAAAGTTAGGTTTATTTTTTTAGTCATAAAAGGATATAATAAAATAACAAATTTTTGTACAAATAGTAAAATTATAAAAAATATATTTTTTGAATATATTGGATTTAAAGATAAACGTAGCTTTTTTTGGAAAAAATTTATACTTTTTTAAAAATTTACCGAAAAGTTTGCTTTAGAATTGTTTTATTTTGTTAGCCTAAAAGTATGCAATAAAAATAAAAAAAATAAATATTTCTTAAATAGTTATCTTCTGAGTCAGTTCTAATTCAGTTCTAGACATATAGTTCAGTTCTAGTTCAGTTCGGTTCTGTTCTAGACAGCTCTAGTTCAGTTCGTCTCAGTTCTAGACAGTTCTAGTTCTGTTCTAGTTCTATTCTAGTTCTGTTCTAGTTCTGTTCTAGTTCTGTTAAAGTTCTGTTCAAGTTCTGTTCAAGTTCTGTTCTAATTCTGTTCTAGTTCTGTTCTAGTTCTGTTCTAGTTCTGTTCTAGTTCTGTTCTAGTTCTGTTCTAGTTCTAGTTCTGTTCTAGTTCTGTTCTAGT
>NW_025807675.1:0-1016 GCF_022045245.1 Lucilia cuprina
GAAATAAATTGCATTTAGTTAAATGCACTAGAATTTTAACAATGTAAATATTTATTCAGGCATAGAAAGGTCTATGAATTTAATTAAGTAAAAGGGGGGGAGGGGGTGAGTTATTTAAAAAGAATGCAATGTAATAAAGTAATTTGTTTGTGGAAAAAAAACTGAAGCATATCTCTAGGGATGTTTGTGGTAAAGGTGATTAGTAATATTTATGATACATATATCATAATCTTTTATTTGAAACACAAAGTTCCAATAACTAAAACGTTTAAATTTTATTTTAGAAAATCTTTAACTTTCGACAATACAAAGTATTCAATAACCAACAAAAATCATACTCCCTGTGCCTTAAGGTATACTTGCACTCAATGCATTTGTATTATAAAAGTATATATACATATATACTACACATAAACTGTAAAAAAGAAAGAAAATAAAAAACCAACGTAAGTCAAATATTGACAATTGCTACAGTGTTGAAATAAAATTCAGTATTAAAAATATTCACTAAATTCTTGCTATTGTTCGAAATTTAGAAAACATTTTTTTTGAGTTCTTTTTCATTTTTATTATTTTATGACAAAATTCCTTTTTTTGGCTTTGTGTAATAAACTCTATAGTGACAACTGTCAAGTTCATTTTGACACAATGAAATTTGTCGCACAAACAAAAATATTCAACTGTTGAAAAATTGTCAGTTATCTTGAAAAACAACAAGAATTTCATATGAAAAACTACAGGGAAAATGTAATGAATAGCAAAGTGTAAGTTGACAAAAAAAAAAAAAAAACTAACCATCAGAGTAAAACTGCCTTAGGTTAGTTAATAAATTTTTAAATTTATTTTGTCATGTTTGTAAGCTTACAAAAACAAAAGCGTACGTACAGCTAATGAATAAAATACTATAGAATTTATTTAGTAAAACTATCAGAAACTATTAAAAATGTTGATGAGAAAATTTGCGGTTGAACTTCAGGCACTTAATTAAACAGTTTTAATAATCAGTTTTGTGAAAA
>NW_025807676.1:0-2014 GCF_022045245.1 Lucilia cuprina
AAAGCTGTGAAAATAATTCTACCGATCTATCCAATTAGCCATTTTCTAAAAATATATTATGCAACAAATTATATACCAAAACAAATGGCAAATATAATGCAATAAAAACATATATAAACCACTGCTATAACATTAAAACTATAAATGATATTTGCAACCATATCGGAACCTTAAATTACCGCATTTCTAAACCTGTACCAATAAATATACCGATCTATCCAATTTTTGTAAAAATTCGTTATGCCACAAATTGTACACCAAAACAAAGTGCAACTGTGATGCTTTACAATGATGCATAAACGATTGTCATAGCATGAAAACTGTCAGAGTAATTCACAACCATATCAGAACTTTTAATTACCGCCTTTTTAAACCTGGGAAAATAATTCTACCGATCTATCCAACTGGCCCTTTTGTAAAAAAACAAACGGCAATTTTAATGCTTTAAAATGGTGTATAAACGACTGTCCGAGCACGAAAACTGCCAAAGCTAATTGCAACCATATCGGAAACTCAGGTTACTGCGTTTATTAAACATAGAACAATAATTCTACCGATCTATCAATTTGACCAATTTGTAAAAACACACATTATGCTACAAATGATATACCATATTAAAGTGCAATCATAATGCTTTAAAATGATACCTAAAAATTGCAAAGTTATTTACAACCATATCGCAACCTCAAATTACCGCCTTTTTAAACCTGGGAAAATAATTCTACCGATCTATCCAACTGGCCATTTTCTGAAAATACATTATGCAATAAATTATATACCAAAAACAAATGGCAAATTTAATGCTTTAGAATGGTGCATAAACGACTGACCTAGCACGAAAACTGCCAAAGTTATTTGCAACCATATCGGAACCTCAGATTACTGCGTTTATTAAACATAGAGCAAAAATTCTACCGATCCTTCAAATATGCTTTAAAATGGTGCATAATCGACTGTCCTAGCACGAAAACTGCTAAAGTTATTTGCAACCACATCGGAACCTCAGATTACTGCGGTTATTAAACATAAAAACAATAATTCTACCGATCTATCAAATTGGCCAATTTGTAAAAACACACATTATGCTACAACTGATATACCATATTAAAGTACAATCATAATGCTTTAAAATGGTGCATAATCGACTGTCCTATCACGAAAATTGCCAAAGTTAATTGCAACCATATCGGAACCTCAGATTACTGCGTTTATTAAACATAGAACAATAATTCTACCGATCTATCAAATTGACCAATTTCTAAAAATACACATTATGCTACAAGTGATATACCATATTGAAGTGCAATCATAATGCTTTAAAAAGATTCATAAATGACTGTCATAGCGTGAAAACTGTCACTGTTATTTGCAGTCTTATCGGAACCTCAAATTACCGCATTTTTAAAGCTGTGAAAATAGTTCTACCGACCTATCCAAATGGCCATTTTCTAAAAATATATTATGCAGTAAATTATATACCAAAACAAATGGCAATTTTAATGCTTTAAAATGTTGCATAATCGACTGTCTAAGCACGAAAACTGCCAAAGTTAATTGCAACCATATCGGAACCTCAAATCACAGTGTTTTTAACATAGAACAACAATTCTATCGATCCTTTAAATTGACCATTTTTTAGACGAACACATTATGCTACAAATGATATACCAAATTAAAGTTCAATCATAATGCTTTAAAATGATGCCTAAATGACTGTCCTAGCATGATAACTGTCAAAGTTATTCACAACCATATCGGAACTTCAAATTACCGCCTTTTTAAACCTGGGAAAATAATTCTACCGATCTATCAAATTGACCAATTTGTAAAAACACACATTATGCTACTAATGATATACAACATTAAAGTGCAATCATAATGCTTTAAAATGATGCCTAAATGACTCTCATAACATGAAAACTGTCAAAGTTATTCACAACCATATCGGAACCTTAAAATACCGCGTTTTTAAAGCTGTGAAAATAATTCTACCGATCTATCCAATTAGCCATTT
>NW_025807677.1:0-1424 GCF_022045245.1 Lucilia cuprina
ACAGTTGCACTTTGTTTTGGTGTACAATTTGTGGCATAATGATTTTTTACAAAAATTGGATAGATCGGTATATTTATTGGTACAGGTTTAGAAATGCGGTAATTTAAGACTCCGATATGGCTGCAAATATCTTTCATAGTTTTCATGTTATAGCAGTCGTTTATATATCTTTTTATTGCATTATAGTTTGTTTGGGTCTAATTTTTAACTTTTTCATAAATATTCGTTACTTTTTCAATTTTAAATTTAAATTCAAATATTTTTAGATTTTCCAAATGAGTAACCTTTGATTTGTTTTTTTTTTTTTTTTTTTGTCTTCTTACAATTTTGAATTTTTGAACATTTTTATCTTAGTAGTCTTCGATTTTTTTTATTTTTATTTTCAAATTTTAGTTTAAATATTTTTAAGGTTTTTCACTCAGTTGCCTTTTACTTTGTTATTTTGAGATTTAAATTTTAGTATGAATATTTTTCTTTATTTTTAATCATGTTAGCTTTGATTTATGTTTTTATTTTAAAAGTTGAATTTGAATTCAAATTTGGAAAAGGTAGAATCAACTGAGTTGGCTTAGATTTTTTCCTATTTAAATGTTAAATTTCAATTTGAATAATATTTCTATTTTTAATTAAGTGTGCCTTGCTTTTTACCCAAATTCAAATTATAATTCAAATATTTTTGATTAAGTTTGCATTGACTTTGCTTCAAATTTAAATTGCAATTCAAATATGTTTATTTTTATTTCAATCGAATTACCTTTGATTTTTGGGAATTCATAAAATGCTTTGGTATACTGTTTTGAAATTTGAAAATGAAATTTGAAATGTTTTAATATTTGAAAATTTTAATCTAGTTAGCTTTTTGGTTTTTTTGTTGAAAATAATGTAGAGAAATTGTATGTAGGTAAATTGTTTTTTTTGAAATTTGAAATTTGAAAATTATATGTGATTGTAGTTTAGGAAATTATTTTTTCATCACGTAGGCTATGGTTTTGGAAATTTTGATTGTTAGATAGTTTTAGGTTTGTAGGAAATTATTCATAATAGTTTTGATTGTTGAATTGCGCGGTAATAATTTTAAAAAGGAAAAGTAAAACGAGAATATTAAATAGTTTATATTGTGAAAATTGTGTATTTTTGAGAAAATAATAAAAAGGATATTCTGAAAAGACTGAAAAGTGAAAATTAAGGAAAAAGGATAATTAAAATAGACACTATGAAAGGAATATTTTGGCAGGACATATTCAGCCAGTGAAGTTAAACGGATATTTTAATAAACGGATAAGGATTGTTTTAATGGACATGTGGATAATTAGTAAAAAAAAAGGAATATTAGTGAACTTTGTAAGGAAAAGGAATACATGTCAATATATTTGAATGAGAACATATTTAATTGAAAATTTGAATATATCAAAACCTAACAAGAT
>NW_025807678.1:0-1379 GCF_022045245.1 Lucilia cuprina
CTAGTCTATAGTCTAGTATATAGTCTAGTCTACAGTCTAGTCTATAGTCTAGTCTATAGTCTAGTCTATAGTCTAGTCTTTAGTCTAGTCTATAGTCTAGTCTATAGTATAGTCTTTAGTCTAGTCTATAGTCTAGTCTATGGTCTAGTCTATAGTATAGTCTATAGTCTAGTCTATAGTCTAGTCAATAGTCTAGTCTATAGACTAGCCTATAGTCCAGCCTATAGTCTAGTCTGTAGTCTGGTCTATAGTCTAGTATTTAGTCTAGTCCGTAGTCTAGTCTATAGTCTAGTATATAGTCTAATCTATTGTCTAGGCTCTAGTCTATTCTAAAGTCTAGTTTTTTGTATACTCTACATTCTGGTTCATTTTAAAATTCTACCCTTTCCCTGTATCTCATTTTTTTCTTTTATTGTGTCCAACTTTCTCATGTATTTCTTTGATATCTACACCATATTTTTCATGTTTGCTGTCACGATACAACTACGAGAACATCGAAACAACTAACAAACCAAATCTATTATAGAAAAGAAAAATTTATAAATTTTACAGCAGAATGTTTTGAATAATTCATAGCGACAATTGTTATCAAATACAAGTTTTTCTTTTTGCAAGTTCTATTTTTGCTGTAAAGTAAAAAATGTAGAAGAAAAAGTTCCAAAAAATACATATTTTTCAAGTCAAAATAAATACTGAATGCAGAATTTTAAAAAGAATCAAAGAATGAATGACTAACTAGCAAACGAAGTAGTGATACAAAATTTTTAGAAAAAAAAAATAATAAATAAAAACTATACACAACAAATAATATATACGAGCTTTTGTAAAAAGTTTATAGCAGAAAGGGAAGAAGTTATGAAAATTAACCCTTAAAAGATAAAAAAAACTTCTCACAGTTTTAGTTTATAGGCTATAATGTAGTATAATCTATGGTCTGGCCTTTTGTGTAGTCTATATTGTAATTTAAGGATTTAGTCCATTCTATAGTAAAATCTGCAATCCATTTTACAGTCAACCACATAGTCTAAAGTCTAGTCTAAAGTCTAGTCTAAAGTCTAGTCTAAAGTCTAGTATAGTATAGTCTAGTCCAGTCTTAAGTCTTAAGTCTTAAGTCTTAAGTCTTAAGTCTTAAGTCTTAAGTCTTAAGTCTTAAGTCTTAAGTCTTAAGTCTTAAGTCTTAAGTCTTAAGTCTTAAGTCTTAAGTCTTAAGTCTAGTCTAGTCTAGTCTAGTCTAGTCTATTCTAAAGCCTAGTCTAGTCTAGTCTTGTCTTGTCTAGTCTATAGTCAAGTCTATAGTCTAGTCTATAGTCTAGTCTATAGTCTAATCTATAGTCTAATCTATAGTCTAGTCTATAGTCTAGTCTATAGTCTAGTCTATA
>NW_025807679.1:0-1114 GCF_022045245.1 Lucilia cuprina
ATATTCGCATTTGAAAATTAAAATTTTAAAATTTTTACCGTCCTTACTTTAGTTTTTTGATAATAGCGGGTCCAAATATTCCCGATTTTCGACATTTCTTTTTTTATTATATCATGACTGAGTCCAAAGTTATAGGCATTTTAATTTAAAAAATTAAAAAAAGGCGATTTTTTGCCATTTTTTGGGGAAAAAAGTATCTTTTTCTTTTTAAGTTATCTAAAAAGTTTCTAAGAAGATGTATATAGAATTTATACTTTTTGAAAAGCTGACTTTACATAAAATACGATAAATGAAACAAAACCTAAAAATTTTTGATACCGAGGGGACCAGATCCATCCAGAAAAACCCTATTTTTTATATAAAATTCAATTTTGAGCAAAAATTCTCAAATCGCATAGTCGATATCAAATTATAGTGACCTGTTTTATATGACCCAATATGTTCTTAATCATTTTGTAACGGGTTTCGATAACCCCGCCCCTGGTATGGATATAATAGGCAAAAAACCAAAAAATCACGTTTTTGGGATTTTTTAAAACTTTTTTGGGAATTCCGGGATTTCTAATAAGAAAATTCGAATTTTTTATTTAATTTTGGATTTTGAGTAAAAAAAATCTACCTAACTGTAAAATTTCATCAAAAAATATTCATAAATAAAATTTTTATTGCAATTTGAAAAATTTGTATCTTCGCAAAAACTGAATAAAAAACATTTTTTAATTTTTTTTAAAAAAGTATTCCGCGAATTTTTTAATTTTCAAAAATTATATACAGTTTTGAAAAATAGACAAAATTACCTTTCCATTGATATATAACATGCCTACCTAATGTTTTTTAAGTGACAAATTAATTAGGGAAAACTCAACATCTTTTAGAGAATTTACCTAGTACTATTATTTTCATCCATACATTTGTTAGGCATGATTTACTACCTAAATTTTTATGAATTTTTACAGCCACTTTTTACGATTAATCTTTTATTCTTTATCCCTAAAAAAAATTAACTAGTATTTATTTTATATAAAAATAGTCTTTATTTATTTTTTTTTATAAATTAATATAATTTTGTAAAATAATCGGTATCACAGTAGTCCATATCTAAAAGATAAAGTAA
>NW_025807680.1:0-1882 GCF_022045245.1 Lucilia cuprina
ATGATACGCGTTAAAAGTGAAGACTCTCTTAAGAATGTTTCGCCTTTCCTAATAAAAAAAGTTATTGATAATGTAGCTAGTGGTGAAGTTTCTCTGTGTAAAAAATTAAAAAACGGTAATATCCTAATCAAAACAAAGAACTACACTCAAGCCAGCAAACTTATACAACTCACCTCTTTATCATCTGAAATTCAAGTGGAACTTAAAGACCACCCTACACTTAACTTCTCAAGGGGAGTTATATATTCTAATGATCTACGAGATATTGCAGAAGAAGAAATTCTATCTGAACTGAAATCGCAAAATGTCTGTTCGATTAAAAATATAATGAAAAAAGTTGATGAAGTTTTACAAGAGACTGGTCTTATAATAATCACATTTGCCGCTACTACTTTACCTTCCGACTTATATGTTGGATACGAGAAACTTAAAATACGACCATACATCCCATTACCGCTTAAATGTAATAAGTGTTTTCAATATGGCCATATCTCTAAAATATGTAAAAATGATGACATCTGCTACAATTGCGCACAAGCATATCATCTTAATCCTGAATTAAAAGAAAAATGCACCTTACCACCACAATGTACCAATTGTAAAAACCTAAATTACGAAAATTGTAATCATCCATCCGTAAGTCGAACTTGCCCTGTATTTCTCAAAGAAAAAGAAATACAAGCTATAACAACAATAGAAAAAGTAAGCAAAAAACAAGCCATAAAAACATACCAACAACGTCACAACAATCCCACCACAACATACTCTTCAGTTGTAATAAGCAACAACAAATCATCAGAGAACATATCACCAAATTCTCAAACACGACCCATAAGAAAATATGAAGACATAGCGAGCGAAGACACCACTGACCAATCTGATATCGATAAACATAACACATCAAAAAAGAAAAATTCTCCCAGCAAAAATTCAATTATTCTACCAAAAACAACATCAAAGAGAACAAGATCACAAGTTAAAAAAACAACTGGAAGAATTACTTAATTCAAAACGGACAAAAAATTAACCTGAATATCACAAAATCTACTCATCATCTACAACTTTATTCTTATTTTCTTCTATTTTTTTGCATTCTCTATTTCACATTCATTACAGTTGATATATATTTACATACATTTATAAAACATATTATTGTTTACTACATTAATTTTATGCATGCATATTCATTATTTTATTTTGTTATTATTGTTACTCATTGGCTAATATTTATTATACATTTAAATTTATTGTTATTATACTTAAGACGTTACCAAACATACACTTTGCTAAATTATTTAGTAATTTATATTACATTGTGGCTTATTATTAAGATACCATTGCATTTAAAAATAAATGTATATACTAACAATATTATATTGGATATTATATCTAGTATAAAGCTCTATATGACAGAATGGCATTGAAAATTCTCCAATGGAATATAAACGGACTAAGGAGCAATTATAATGAGCTACTAATACTTCTGAAAACATACTCACCAAAGATTTTATGTATTCAAGAGACCCATGTACATGATACCGTCAATATTAGCATACCGATTAACTATACGATGTATTCTAAAAATATATCAACTACAAGATATGGTGGTGTGGCCATTCTGGTACACAATTCATTACAACATAGGGAAATATATTTGAGGCCAAATACAGAAATAGACACTACTTGTATTGAGATAGTTTCTAAGTTTAAATTTAACGTTTATTCGTCATATGTTAGACCGGACCAACAATTTTCAAGAGACACACTTGATAACATATTTGGCGAAGCAACTTATCCTAATATTATCACGGGAGACTTTAATAGCTGGCATGGCAGCTGGGGTTCCCCGATTGATAACAGAAAAGGAAGAATCTTAGCAACT
>NW_025807681.1:0-1177 GCF_022045245.1 Lucilia cuprina
TACCCAAATTCAAATTATAATTCTAATATTTTTGATTAAGTTAGCATTGACTTTGCTTCAAATTTAAATTGCAATTCAAATATGTTTATTTTTATTTCAATCAAATTACCTTTGATTTTTGGGAATTTATAAAATGCTTTGGTATACTGTTTTGAAATTTGAAAATGAAATTTGAAATGTTTTAATATTTGAAAATTTTAATCTAGTTAGCTTTTTGGTTTTTTTGTTGAAAATAATGTAGAAAAATTGTATGTAGGTAAATTGTTATTTTTAAAATTTGAAATTTGAAAATTATATGTGATTGTAGTTTAGGAAATTATTTTTTTTATCACGTAGGCTATGGTTTTGGAAATTTTGATTGTTAGATAGTTTTAGGTTTGTAGGAAATTATTCATAATAGTTTTGATTGTTGAATTGTGCGGTAATAATTTTAAAAATGAAAAGTAAAACGAGAATATTAAATAGTTTATATTGTGAAAATTGTGTATTTTTGAGAAAATAATAAAAAGGATATTCTGAAAAGACTGAAAAGTGAAAATTAAGGAAAAAGGATAATTAAAATAGACACTATGAAAGGAATATTTTGGCAGGACATGTTTAGCCAGTGAAGTTAAACGGATATTTTAATAAACGGATAAGGATTATTTTAATAGACATGTGGATAATTAGTGAAAAAAAACAAAAATGAATATGAGTGAACTTTGTAAGGAAAAGGAATACATGTCAATATATTTGAATGAGAACATATTTAATTGAAGATTTGAATATATCAAAACCTAACAAGATAATGTGAATATAAAATGTTTGAATTTTACAAATGAAAACTAACGTTTAAAATGAAATGAAAATGGCGGAAAAATAAAACTTATTTGAAAATGAAAATTCTTCAAAGTTTGAGAATTATTTAAAATGAAACAAAAGAACAGTGATAAAAATTGCATGCATTATTCCTATTTATGTGCATATAAATCAAAATTTATTTCAATGTAATTAAACATACTAATTTCAGTATAATCGCATGATTTAATGAAAATTTATCAATATTGCTAAAATAAATAAATACGTGAAAGAAAATAAACCAACAAATAAAAGAGTAAACTAAGAGGTGTGTCTTGTTTCTGTGAATTTGGATCTGTGCCGTGAATGTGAATCGAGAATCTTAAATCATATTTTTTTA
>NW_025807682.1:0-2747 GCF_022045245.1 Lucilia cuprina
AAAAAGTTGCTCTGTTACAGACAACTTTTCTATAGAAAAAGTTGCTCTGTTACAGACAACTTTTCTATAGAAAAAGTTGCTCTGTTACAGACAACTTTTCTATAGAAAGAGTTGCTCTGTTACAGACAACTTTTCTATAGAAAAAGTTGCTCTGTTACAGACAACTTTTCTGTAGAAAAAGTTGCTCTGTTACAGACAACTTTTCTGTAGAAAAAGTTGCTCTGTTACAGACAACTTTTCTATAGAAAAAGTTGCTCTGTTACAGACAACTTTTCTATAGAAAAAGTTGCTCTGTTACAGACAACTTTTCTATAGAAAAAGTTGCTCTGTTACAGACAACTTTTCTATAGAAAAAGTTGCTCTGTTACAGACAATATTTCTTTAGAAAAATGTTGTCTGTATTGTTTATTGTTGGTCACAATCGGTTTCTTATTAAAGTTATTCATACATATATTTCATAGTTGGTGTGAGTTTGTGTGTGTGTGAGTGCATAATGCTAGCTATGCCTTAGTGTATATGAGTTTCTGTTTTAAACATTTTCTTATACAAATTGACCCAATAAGGCTTTGTTCTATATTTATTATAAATCTTTTCATTTTCATCTTCACACTTCCTTCCTTTTGCAGTCTTCTTCTCTCTGTCTAATTGTTAAACTAAAAGTGTAAATTTATATTGTGGTACCAGTGTATGTATGTGTGAATATATTTAAATGATAAGTATTATTGTTTGTGGTTTTGTATGCTTAGCGTATTGTGTGTGTTGTGGAGAAGTAGGAGAGCAAAGAGATAGTTGAACGTGTTGTATGTTTTATTTGATTGTTTCGTTTTATCATGCTGCTGTGCATTTGCAATTGCTGTTTTTAGCAACATCTTCATTTTAAGCAAAACTTTGTTGTTATTGCTGTTGTTAAAACCATTGAAATTTGTTGTTTACGTTGAATGAATATTTTACTAGTATTACTTACTCTTACTTTCTCGGTTCTTTTTCTTTCTCTGTTTTTACTCTTTCTCTATGTTTAGCCTGTTAAAAAAGTTTGTGTGTTTTTGTATATGTTTAAAATTGAAAATGCATTTACTGTTTTGTATTTGCTGCTGCAGGAAGTTCAATTTCCGCCTTTTCTTCTATTCCATTTAGATTTCCTCTAATTGCAGTTTTACACAAACCACAATGAATTTCACTAAAATGAAATTATAAAAACGAAATAAAAATTTATAAAAAATACACACAGTCACACACACTAACATAGTTACATTTAAGTAAATAAATATAAATTTTGTAGGGAAATTTAATTGATTTATTTAAACAAATTTTGGGCGTTATTTTGTCAGTTTGTAGGTTTTATTAAAGAAATTACAACAAATTAAAAGTTTTGTAGAAAAAAAGAGAAAATGAAAAGGATTTTCATAAACATTTTTCAAAGGTTTATAGAACAAATTGTGTATGAAAAATTGTTTTATAAACCTTTCATAAAAGTTTATGAATAAGACCCTAAGCATTTTGCGACTTTAAACAAGATTTCCTTTATGTTCTCTTTTCCTTATCTCTTAGTAATTGTCCTAATTTTAGACGACCTTGTAACAATATTTGTTTAAACTAATCTATAATGTAAACACATGAAAATTTTGAATTTTCCATTACAAGTAATTAAATTCATATTGTACCATTTACCGCGGGACATCAATGATAACAAGAATTAAAAGAAAAACAAAAATGTCAGCAAAATATTAAGGGCATTTGATTAATTGTTGAATAATTGGAAAAATTAAGTAAAATTGATTTTCAATTTCCTTAAAAAGTAAAAAAGTTCAAAGCAATAGAAAATCTATGAAATTTGAATAGAAAAAGACAAAACATTACAACATATCTATAAAGGAAACATAGAAATAACAAACTGTACATAGACACACACATACATATGTACATATAAACATTTGCTCACAAAAACTATACGAATCAACAAAGGAATGACAGACTAGCTTACTGGCTCACGAAACTGTTGAATAAACGTGAAAAATACACAAATAAACATTATCTATAAATGTTTACCATTACTACGATACCATGTCAAGAATGTATATATGTATGAATGAGTGTATTTTCCTCCTTTCTTCTATACATTTTCATTTCCCACTACCCAATATATATTCTACCCAACACAATAATAACAATAATGTCACAACTAGCAGATATTCACGAGACACAACTTACAGGTACAACATAGATAGAGCTAAATTCTAGCTAAACAAGTGCAAAGGGTAAAAGAGGATAAAAAAACTGTTATAGATATAATCATTGCAGATTATATCTATAACAATTGTTCGATTCCCACCTGTTGCACTGGTTAAGAAGCACACAACAGGCCCTAGGTGTATTTCCTCGGATTTGATGTGTATACATTCTCCTTTCAAACTAACTAACTAACTAACTAACTAACTAACTAACTAACTAACTAACTAACTAACTAACTAACTAACTAACTAACTAACTAACTAACTATAGTCAAGTCTATAGTCTAGTCTATAGTCTAGTCTATAGTCTAGTCTATAGTCTAGTCTATAGTCTAGTCTATAGTCTATATTCTAATCTATAGTCTAGTCTATAGTCTAGTCTATAGTCTAGTCTATAGTCTAGTCTATAGTCTAGTCTATAGTCTAGTCTACAGTCTAATCTTTAGTCTAGTCTATAGTCTAATCTATAGTCTAGTCTATAGTCTAATCTATAGTCTAGTCTATAGTCTAGTCTATAGT
>NW_025807683.1:0-3424 GCF_022045245.1 Lucilia cuprina
TTACGAGGTCCCAGAATATATATACTTTATGGGGTCTTAGAGCAATATTTCGATGTGTTACACACGGAATGACAAAATCAATATACCCCCCATCTTTTTTGATGGTGGTTATAAAAAAATATGTATAAAAAAACAATAAAGAGTGCTATATTCGGCTGTGCCGAATCTTATATACCCTTCACCATAGTGTATTTTAAACATAATTGATCTTACAGTCTAGTTAATAAAAACATTAAAAAAATTTGAGTCGATTTAAGCCGAATGTTTTGGCGGCGGCTCAAGCAACTAAATATAGTTCGGCGGCGGCTAAGCTCCGGCTCGAAGCCGGTCGCCTTCGACCCCTGATTCATTGCTGGTAAACATTGACGAGACGTAGATTTTGTTTTTGTTTATCGTAAAAAAATTGTTTTCAAAAGCACTTGGAAAAAATTTGTGTTAGTTTTAAATTTCAAACATACATTATTCGCATAAAAATTATTGTACAATAACTCACAATCTACTCTCATATAATTGAAAACGTTTTAAATACTTTTTTCTATTCATTAAAAAATATATTTGCAAAACAAAAGGGAAAATTATTTTATTTTAACAAAAAATGCAAATCATTTTTTGCTGTGTATTTTTTGTATGTTTGGATTCCAAACATACAAAAAAATACACAGCTGAATAAAACCAAATACATCTACACACACACGTGTACATCTTTTTCTATATACAGTGTTTTGTTGCTTTTTTAACAATTTTTTGATGAAATTTTCAGAGGTTGTCTCGGATTTTTACTCATATCTCCGTTATTTACCAACCGATTTTGCTAATTTTAAATAGCGATCTTCTCGAAAGCATGTATAATAGAATTATTGAAGATTCGTATCTCGCCGATATCTGGGGTCCTCTAAAAACTGATTTCAACAGACAGACGGACAGACAGACAGACGGATAGACAGACAGACGGATAGACAGACAGACAGACAGACAGACAGACAGACAGACAGACAGACGGACAGACAGACGGACATGGCTTATCCGCTATCTATAAGGATCCAGAATATATATACTTTATAGGGTCGGAAAATTATATTATAGAAATTACAAACGGAATGACAAACTTATATATACCCTTCTCACGAAGGTGAAGGGTATAATAAAATAAAAAATAAAAATATTTTGTATACAGTACTAACATTGTTAGCAATTATTAGTCCAGTTAGGTCTTTAGTTAAAATTAATAAATTTAAGAATGAGGCAGGGATATTCTTTGACAGGGTAGCTACGGTTGGGTTAATGAAGACATCATGGAGTATAACAGTGGAGTATAACAGTGCATTGTGGGTGGTGTATTTCATTCTCTGTTTGGATTGATGGACGAAGAACATGCCGAAGAAGTGTCCAAGAAGATAAAAGAAAACGCTGCGAAAGACGAATATTTACTGTACATTTTTAGAAATTTATCTTCAGCACAACATATGACAATGGAAATCATACACAAACAAAATAAAGCTGTATTTAAAGACATAACGAAGCTGAGTTGAGCCATGCAAGTGTTGGAAGGAGAAATCCATGAAACCAATGATGAAGCTACTCGAGTTGCAGCTATAGCCAACATTCTTTCGTCATTAGAGGTACTAGTAAGAATTCAAAATGATCTCATTGGGGAAATATTCAATGCTAAAGGAAATTTTCTCAATGGAATTCTTCCGATAAGAAAGTTCAAAAAACAAATTGAACTTATTAAAGTCAACCTAAACAAGAATTTGCGGCTGCCAACCTGTAGAATTGGCTAAGGTGTCAAAAGTTTTCACCAGAACAACAGAAGATTTCGTGCTTTTCAGCGTTCAGCTGCCGTTAATCAATCATGAAATCTTTGATGCATATGAAGTATACCAATATCCAATAACTCACGATGGATATTCGGTAAATATTCACACCAACAGCAGATATTTCCTCATCGATAAGAGAAAGGCGCTGTATTATACTTTAGATGATGGAAACTTTGAGCATTGCCAGAAGATGAGAGATTTAACGCTATGCCATCAAGTACACCCATTGTTCAACACCAGGTCGGTAATTAGTTGTGAGGTCAAATTATTCCTCAGGGCTAAGCAAATTCCGGATAGCTGTGAAATAAAAATTAAAAATCTGCAAAACTATTGGCGTCAAACATATACACCAAATACGTGGATTTTCTCGGTATATGAACAAACACCAGCAGAAGTAACTTGTCAAGATAAAACTCAACATATTGTTTTACATGGTTCAGGACTATTAACTATGGAATCAGATTGTCATTTGGAAGCAGCAGATCTTCATTTGTGGGCATATGATACATATACAACAGATGTTCATTATGTGTTCCCCTCTATGAATATAACATCATTTATGCCTAACATAAGTCACTTGAAGCTTAACAGTGATGTAGAGGTGTACAAGATTCCAGACATTCCCAAAGAAACAACAATTCTTGGTTTTCCGATATTAGCTGAGGGCCATCATCTTAATCATTACAAAATAAGCTTGATCATTATTTTCATCATCACGGTCGTCATTATTGCCTTGTTTTGGATACTAAAAAGAACGTGCCATATTTCATCAACCTATCTGCCAGCTACCATTACGCTTCCCCGTATAATATAGGGTAGAGTTAGGAATTTTTTAATTTTTTTTTATGAACTTAAGTTTTCTAAAATTTGATTTAAAAGAAAAAAATATATTTAAAAAATTTAACTAAAAGGTCTAATATAAAATTTATATGTTATTGCTATGTTATGTATAAAGTTTAAAAAAATGTATATGTAGTAATTCAATTTTAAGCCAGTAATGAGCGTTAAAGTCATTTTTTGAAGGGGACCTTATATGGGGGGTAGGGTTAATTATGGACTGATCCACATAAAATTTCATAGATAGGTTTTGGCTAGTAAGAAACTTACTTATGTCAAATTTCATAGCTATACTTGTATTTTTAAGCGAGTAATGAGCGTTAAAGTAATTTTCTGAAGGGGACGTTATATTGGGGGGGTAGGGTCAATTATGGACCAATATACATAAAATTTGGTTGAGAGATATTGGCTTGCATAAAACTTATGTGTGTCGAATTTCATCGCTATATTCCCATTTTTAAGCCAGTAATGAGCGTTAAAGTCATTTTCTGAAGGGGACCTTATATGGGGGGTAGGGTCAATTATGGACCGATTCGCATAAAATTGCATAAAGAGGTTTTGGCTAGTAAGAAACTTACTTATGTCAAATTTCATCGCTATACTTGTATTTTTAAGCCAGTAATGAGTAATAAAGACATTTTCTGAAGGGGACGTTATATGGTGGGTAGGGTCAATTATGGACCGATATATATAAAATTTGGTTGAGAGATATTGGCTTGCATGAAACTTATGTGTGTCGAATTTCATCGCTATATTCCTATTTTTAAGCC
>NW_025807684.1:0-2232 GCF_022045245.1 Lucilia cuprina
AGTTCTGTTCTAGTTCTGTTCTAGTTCTGTTCTAGTTCTGTTCTAGTTCTGTTCTAGTTCTGTTCTAGTTCTGTTCTAGTTCTGTTCTAAATCTGTTCTAGTTCTGTTTTATTTCAGTTCTAGTTGTTTTCTGGTTCTGTTCTAGTTCCCAAATCATATCAATCAAATATATTAAAGGCCTCCATTAAATGTTTATTGTAAGAAATAAATAAATCGTTTAAGTATTTAACAAAATCCCTATTATAATAACATATTATGCTGTTTAGAGAGAAATAATTTTACCATCATAACTCCTCCTTAACAACAATCTTCATTCATAATACTTTATGTCATTCTTTGTTGACTTCTCTTAGGCATTTGTTCTACTTAGTTAAACTGGACGAAACAAAGTTAAATTAAATTTATTTTATTACTTTATTTTTGCAAAGAAAACTTTTTGTGAAAAAAAACGAAACAAAACAATTATAAGAAAATATGGCTAAAAATAATTTTAGTTTTATGGTCTTATTTTTATAATTGAGATATTGTTTGTACTAATAGACTGGATGTTAGGATGTTAGAGATAAATAAAAAGTATTTGATGTTGTAAATAGTTAAATAGAGACAATAGCAGTGATATGATATTTAAGAGAACATTTGTTTGAATGTGTTTAGTAACGTATAGTGGGTTGTGCTTGAAAGTTCTTAGTGTGAGTTTACTTTTCTAGCTCATTGTTTATTTTGAGCTTGAAAGGCTGGTTTACAACATCTTTTTGTTTTATGTACTAATGGTCAGGCATTTATTTCCAAATTCTGTTGCTTGTTTTTAGGCTTTTACTAACTTGTGCTCATTTTTTTTGCTTTGCTAACGAGAAGTTTTGTTATTTTGGCAAAAAAAAAAAATAATGGATTTTTGCTCATATTTCCTTACACAGCAGGATATATGTATATATACACATATGTATTTAAGTGTAAACTTATACTTAAGTAATAACAAGTAATTTATTGATAGTCTATTTTCAGGCGCTAGAGTTATGTACGTTTTTCCTTTGCCCATTTTGGCTTTTATTAAAGTCAACACATTAATATATTTTTGAGGTTAATTTAAGGATAATTTTTTATGTTTTTTTTCCTTAACTAAAGGTTAAATTATTACACATTAGTTTGGGACAAAGACAAAAACTGTAGCATAATTAATAGGTTAAGGGAAGGCAGTAATTCTAATAAATAAACTATCTATAGAAAAACTCTCTAGGTCAGCAGGTTTACTAAGCAAATTAAATTATTAATAAATATATTTATATAAAAAAGGTCTTCCATCATACAATAGACATGTTAAGATTTATTTAATTAATATTGTTCTTTTTCATTATTTATTTATTCATTCATATAAATAAGCCTAAATAAATTGCCTATTGTCTGCTAGTGCTTTCAATACAACAGCCTTGAAGTAGGCTTTATATATGAATTTATACATATTAAGTGCAATTGACTAGAAATTGTTTTTTTTAATAATTTTTTCTGTTTCTTTATATTAATGAAAATAATAAAGAACATTTGTTAATAATAACCACCATCCTGCCAACAATTAAATAAATATTTCTCTGTCAAAACTTAAAATAATTCACCCTCCAAACAAAAAAAAAAACCGAAATTAATTAATAACTTTTTAAAACTTGTAACTTTCAGCTTACTTTTTAACTCCCCACCCCAAAAAAACAAAAATTATAATTTATTTCCTTAGTACGCTTAAAAGTATACTTTAATAGTTTGTAATTTATTCCTGCCCTAAGTTATGCTTTAAATTTTAATGTCATTTATTTTAGTTACTACTTGTTTGCTAGTTATTTTTGATGTTTTTATGAAAAAAACAAAGAACTTTTTTATATTTCTGCTCATTTTACAGTTAATTTTTGCGAAAATAATAAAACAAAATAATTTTTTTATTATTACTTTCTGTGAGTGAGTGGCAGGCAGTCAGAATATTCAGTTGGCAGCATCTATATATAATCCCAGAGGGTATAAAAAGCAAAAATTCTAAAAAAAGGATAAAACTTAAAAAAACGTTAAATAATGTCAAAGCTACAGTAGAGGCTATAGTGTAGTTTATAGTATCGACTATAGTTTAGTCTATAATATTGTCTTTAGTCTAGTCTAGTCTATAGTCTAGTCTATAGTCTAGTCTATAGTCTAGTCTATAGTCTAGTCTATAGTCTAGTTTATAGTCTAGTCTATAGTCTAGTCTATAGTCTA
>NW_025807685.1:0-1104 GCF_022045245.1 Lucilia cuprina
ATTATGCTACAAATGATATACCATATTAAAGTACAATCATAATGCTTTAAAATGATGCCTAAATGACTGTCATAGCGTGAAAACTGACAATGTTATTTGCAGTCATATCGGAACCTTAAAGTACCGCATTTCCAAACCTGTACCAATAAATATACCGATCTATCCAATTTTTGTAAAAATTCATTATGCCTTAAATTGTACACCAAACAAAGTGCAATTTTAATGCTTTAAAATGCTTTAAAATGATGATAAAATTCTATCGAACTATCCAACTGGCCATTTTCTAAAAATACATTATGCAATAAATTATATACCAAAACAAATGGCAATTTTAATGCTTTAAAATGGTGCATAAACGACTGTCCTAGCACGAAAACTGGCAAAGTTAATTGCAACCATATCGGAACCTCAGATTACTGCGTTTATTAAACATAGAACAATAATTCTACCGATCTATCAAATTGACCAATTTGTAAAAACACACATTATGCTACAAATGATATACCATATTAAAGTGCAATCATAATGCTTTAAAATGATGCCTTAATGACTGTCATAGCGTGAAAACTGTCAATGTTATTTGTAGCCATATCGGAATCTCAAAATACCGCGTTTTTAAAGCTGTGAAAATAATTCTACCGATCTATCCAATTAGCCATTTTCTAAAAATATATTATGCAAAAAATTATATACCAAAACAAATGGCAACTATAATGCAATAAAAAGATATATAAACGACTGCTATAACACGAAAACTACAAAAGATATTTGCAACCATATCGGAGCCTTAAATTACCGCATTTTTAAACCTGTACCAATAAATATACCGATCTATCCAATTTTTTTAAAAATTCATTATGCCACAAATTGTACACCAAAACAAAGTGCAACTGTAATGCTTTAAAATGATGTATAAACGATTGTTCTGGCATGAAAACTGTCAAAGTTATTCACAACCATATCGGAACCTCAAATCACAGTGTTTTTAAACATATTACAACAATTCTACCGATCCTTCAAATTGATCATTTTTTAGACGAACACATTATGCCACAAATGATATACCAAATTAAAGTGCAATCATAATGCTTTAAAATGATGCAT
>NW_025807686.1:0-3893 GCF_022045245.1 Lucilia cuprina
ATTTTTACAAATATTTGACCAATTAGAAAATTAGTAACATAAAAGTAGCTGGTGGAGGGTATTTAAGATTCGGCACAGCCGAATATAGCACTCTAACTTGTTTTTTTTGTTCTCATTTAATCAATATAAACTGTATTTGAAGTACATATTTAGAAATAGAAAACCCCATTACAGTTTGAACAAATTTTCATTTAAAATTTATGAAATTACTTGATGACTTGTAGTCGTATTGAAAAATAAACGAAAAACCAAACAATATTCAAACAATCAAGCCAACTACCAATTCATAATGTCAAATACTTCCATAGACTTCCTACTTCTCCTCCAAATACTATACAAATAATTTTATGAATTCCTGAATTGAACTTTTTCAATGGATTTTGTGTAACTGTAGCTGTGTTGGTTAATGTGATTGTGTGTAAAACGAGTGTTGATGTTAGAGGAACAAGTTATGCAGGCTTTCAACCTGCCAAATGATTTTTACTGCTATTGTTGTTTGGTTCTATGGCAGTTTGATTTGAATTTTCAATAAGATGGAAATATGTATGTATATGGCAACTTAAATGTCAATTGAAAATGTCAAATATAGTTTAAGGCAAACGTAAATATAGTTAACTAAGAATATGTAGAAAGAAAAGGAATTGCTGCTATAGTAAATGTAGAACGACTGGGTTTATTTAGTTGTCTGTCTAGTTTTGCTTACTTTTGGCAGTTTGGGTAACTGGCATGTTTTTTGCTTATTATTCCTAGAACTAGAGTTTATTAAAATATTTTCTGACAATTTTAGTTACAGTTACCGTAAATCAAATATGTATAATTTTTGTTAGAATTTTTAAATGTTGCTTAGGAATTCATTATTAAATATTTTTGGATAATATATTATTGTATTAGTGTATTGGTAATGAATTGAAACTGATTTTATATCTCATTTTAATTTAACAATGTTAAGTTATATCAAACAAAGAAAAAATTAAAGCATTTTGTAGAAAATAACTAGAGAAACTAACACTCCTTTCAAATGAGACATTTTCTATTAGAAAACTTTATTAGTTCCCAAGGAATTTTCTATTAAAAATATCTCTTAATTCCGGGGAAGCTTTAGATATTAAAACTCTCTCAGTTTTCCAGGAATTTCATATAGAGAAACTCGCTCTTTTCTAAAGAAATTTCTATGAGATAACTCTATCAGCTCCTGAGTTTTCAATAAAAAAACACGTCTAAGGCTAACTTTATCTGTTCCCAAGAAACTTTCTCTTCTTATTTCAAAAAAGTTTCGATAGTAAAACTCTCTCAGTTTCCTAGGTATTTGGTATAGAGTAACCCGCTCTATTCTAATGGAATTTTTAGAAGAAAACTCTATCAGCTCCTGAGTTTTCAATGAGAAAACGCTATAGGAAAACCTCTTAGACTCCATAGAAACATGTTCGTCTAGAAATCCTTTCTCTCGCTCTATCTTTCTCTTTGTCTCTCTCTCTAAGAAAACTTTATCTGTTCCCAAGAAATTTTTTATTGGGAAACTCTCCTAATTTCAAGAAACTTTTGATAATAAAGCTCTCTCAGTTTTCCAGGAATTTCTTATAGAGAAACTCGCTCTATTATAAAGAAATTTTTATAAGATAACTCTATCAGCTCCTGAGTTTTCAATAAGAAAACTCTGTAGGAAAACGTCTTAGGCTCCAGAAAAACATTTTCATCTTTCCTTCTTTCTGTCTCTCTCTCTCTCTCTCTCTCTAAGAAAACTTTATATGTTCCCAAGAAATTTTCTATTAGAAAAATCTCCTAATTTCAAGAAACTTTCGATAGTAAAACTCTCTCTGTTTCCTATGTATTTTGTATAGAGTAACTCGCTCTATTCTAATGGAATTTTAAGAATAAAACTCAATCCGCTCCTGAGTTTTCAATAAGAAAACACTATAGGAAAACGTCTAAGGCTCCAGAGAAACATTTTCATCTAGAAAACCTCTCTCTAATCCAAAGAATTTTCTTTACGAAAATTCTCTCTATCAAATTTATATAAGAAACTCTCTTCGTTCTCTCTATTCATGAGAATGTTTCTATAACTTAACTCTCTCTCTACTCCTCAGAATATTTCTATAAAACAATTTTCTCTAAAAAGACTCTTTCTATTTCCCATAAACTATTGAAACTTTCGAATCTTTCCTTCTGAGAAATATTCTATTCTCGAGAATATATGCAAATGAAAACTCTATATGTTTCTGAGATATTTTCTATTCGAAAAGCTTCAATTCCTGAGCAGTATTCTATAAAAGAAATTTCTTTATTTATAGCAAAACTATCAAAGATTATTAATTTTTTTAGTTTTAAAGAAATTTCATAACTAAAAATACAATATTTCTAGCATACTTTTGGGAGATGGCAATTTAGTTTAATAGCGAAATACATATTTGTGTTTTTGTAGTATTTGTCAAGGGGGAACTAAATTTTGTAACGAGTTTCTGAACTGTTTATCGATATTAAACTTTGATATTGGAAACAACAATTTTACAGCTACTCGTGTATATAAAATACTCGATAAAGAAAATATAGCAAATTTCAACATTAGAAGAAATATGAGCAAAAATATAAAAATAAAAAGTTATAAAAGATTTTTTTTTGGTAACGAAAAGAAAAAACAACAACAACAACAAACTTTAGATTGTAAGTGTATTTTTCATTTTTTAACTTTGTTAACAAAATCTAACATAAAAAAAACAAGAGTAACAAACTTAGACTATTAAAGTTGCCATGAAAAATTCTTGATAAATATATATAAAAGAAAAACTTAAATAACAGAAAAAAAATTGTTTTAAAGAATTGATACAAAATAACAAACTAACTGGTTACGGGTACAATTTCTTTTGGAAACAAAAATACATTTTTGCAAAGTTTACACAAAAAGAGAGTAATAACATAACAACAAAAACATCTTTAAAGTAGGTATACACTTACATCCACAAACATGTGTTACTACTGCTGAATTTTGAGTTTAAAGCTAGAAACCTTTTCAATATTTTACAAGAATTTTTTTTACGTAAAAAATTGTTCGCTAAAATATATGTATATTGGTTTTTCTAGAGAAAAGAAAAGTAAGTTAAAGTTTCTTTTTAAGGAAAATATTAAAATTTTTAACAAAAACCAATATTACATGTTGTAAGTGCGTTAGAATGCAGTAGAAAATTGTAAGAATTATTTGAAAGCCACAACTTTAGGGTTTTGACAAGAAAAGGGTGGAAAATAATTGAAGAATTATTTGAAAATATATAAGAATTTTTTTTATATATAAACATACATACGTAAAATTTAGTACAATATTGTAGCAAAGAAGGAGACAATAGCGGGCCAAGTTTTATGCTAGCTCGTTTTGAGTTTATAAAGAAGTTATTAGAAATTATTATTTTTTTTTTAAATTTCAATTCTTTTACTAAAGGAGAATTTGTTGAAGAGTGAAAGAGCCAAGGTTGTGGCTGCAGTGTTCTCCAGAGACTGTGGAGAACGTCACGATAGCCCCAATAATGCCATGGAATTTCATTGATAGTTATATTGTTCAGCAGATTGTATAGCATTTACTCACATTGTACTTTTCCGGAATGAAACAACCAGACAGGCAACCAACTAACGAACAACCAAACGAATGAAAGCGGTAACTGTCGAAGCAACTAACCTACTAAGGTGAAAACCAACTAACTAATCAACAAGTCAACTAACCAAAAAACCAACTAACCCACCAACCAACCAACCAACTAAGCAACAACAAACAACCGAGGGATGAACCAACCAACCAAACTAGTTACTTAACTAACTAATTAACTAGCTAACTAACTAACTAACTAACTAACTAACTAACTAACTAACTAACTAACTAACTAACTAACTAACTAACTAACTAACTAACT
>NW_025807687.1:0-2557 GCF_022045245.1 Lucilia cuprina
AACTGAACTAGAACTGAACTAGAACTGAACTAGAACTGAACTAGAACTGAATTAGAACTGAACTAGAACTGAACTAGAACTGAACTAGAACTGTACTAGAACTGAACTGGAACTAATCTTGAAATGGAATTAAAATCAACCTAAACAAAACTAGATAAGTACTAGTTATGATACTTAAATTAAATTTTCTCTGGTTCGAAAGAACTATTTGTCGTTGATGGTACAACTGCAAATTGTCTCTCAGTCTGTCTGTTTTTATTTAATTTATTTTTTAAATATTTATTATTTAACATGCAGTTTTAATGTTTTTTTATTGTTGTTTTAGCATTGTTGCATTTTCATACTCATTTTCATTAAAAAAATATGTACGTTGCCATTGGCAGACTTTCTCATTTGCCCTAATGTTTATATATGTACGTATGTATGTGTGAATTTTTGATTGTGTATACGTTTGCATACATATAAATATTTATTTTAGTATGTCCTTTTTTGCTGCCTGTCGTTTATTTAAATTGTATATTTTCTGTTAAAGTCAATATTTTATAATTTTCTGGTTTTTATTTCATTGACATAACAGACACACTCTCCGGCTCATACTCGTAATATTTGTAAAATATTATCTACTTTATTACAATGTAGTTTTATGGTATAATTGTATGATTGTGTGTATAATATGTTTATTTTTGTTATGACCTAAAGTTAAAACAATATTTATTGATATAAATAAATGAACGTGTTGAAAAAAAAAAAGTCGCGAACATAAAGTGTTAAAATAATACTGGTTACTTACTAATGAAGCTAATTTGGTGAAGAGGTGGTCAAAAGGGAGCAGGTCATGTTGGACTGTTGGGTAGAAAAAAAACAGACAAATTAATTGAGCTCCACGGAAAATAAATTATATTTTACTAATTTTTGACATGAGATTATATCTGCCATAAATAGGAAATTGTTTGTAAACTAGACTAAGTATTGAACAGTAACCGAAAAAGAACCAGAATTTAATTTTAAATTCCAATTTGTTATTTAAACATCAAAATTAAACAGACTTCTATTTACATAAATCCATACATTTTCTATTTCTAATGGATGTACTCAACTTTTCCACGAAATGTTCACTTCCTCAATACACAGAGCAAAGAGTGCTAAAAACAGCAAAAATACTAGGAAACATTTATGGAGAACCATTTGTGGCGGCAATATAACAAAATCTACAAAAACCAACCAAAGCAAAAACCTCTAACAGCTGACCCTATTACAAGGATATAATTGAAACTACAAATATATATAAAAACTAAAAAAAAAATATAGACTCACATCTAAATACAGCGACAAAAATGTGGCACACTTTTAAACATATAAAAACTCACGGGCATAAAGTGAACAACAGGACAAACATTTTGAACGTGACATATTTTTCGTTTAATTGTTAAACCACTACAATGTATATAAACACACACACATTTACATATGAATTTTTCTAACAAAAAAAGTAATAATTACATGAACAACAACAACAACATGCAAAGGTGTTTGTTTGAGTTTAGAAATATTGGTCGTATTTTTAGTCCTGCAGCAGCATTCGTATACGAGCTAGTAGCGAAAAGGTGGTAATAATGAATTTGTTTTGTATGGATGCAAACAATGGGAAAATACATGTAAATTGAAAAATTAAGGGTAGTTATTACCATCAGTTACGACAACCACGACAGCTCACAATTATACACACGCAGGGTAAAAACAGATGAATGTTAGATTTTAGAAGGAAGTTGAATAAAACAGAAACCCAAACCAATGACGACAGGTTTTGAGGGCAGTTTTAGAAAATCACATCTTGTTGTTTTGAAAATATAAAATTTAAAATGGAGAAAAAAGGAAAAAATGCATCAAAATGTGGTGATAATATTCATTAAAAGCAACGAGATACTTTTCAATGGAAAGTGTGTTTAACACAGGGTGATGTGAAATAACTTTTAGATTAAGAAAAAAAACTTGAACTGAATTAAAGCAGAACTAGAACAAAATAAGGACAGACCTAGAACTAGAACAGAACTAGAACAGAACTAAAACAGAACTAGAACGGAACTAGAACAGAACTAGAACAGGACTAAAACAGAACTAGAACAGAACTAGAACAGAACTAGAACAGAACTAGAACAGAACTAGAACAGAACTAGAACAGAACTAGAACAGAACTAGAACAGAACTAGAACAGAACTAGAACTAGAACAGAACTAGAACAGAACTAGAACAGAACTAGAACAGAACTAGAACAGAACTAGAACAGAACTAGAACAGAACTAGAACAGAACTAGAACAGAACTAGAACAGAACTAGAACAGAACTAGAACAGAACTAGAACAGAACTAGAACAGAACTAGAACAGAACTAGAACAGAACTAGAACAGAACTATAACAGAACTAGAACACAACTAGAACACAACTAGAACACAACTAGAACAGAACTAGAACAGAACTAGAACAAAACTAGAACAGAACTAGAACACAACTAGAACAGAACTAGAACAGAACTAGAACAGAACTAGAACAGAACTAGAAC
>NW_025807688.1:0-6693 GCF_022045245.1 Lucilia cuprina
AAAAACCATTTTGAGTGAAATATTAAAATACACTTTTTTAAAAAAAAAACTTTGTTCTACGAAAAACTTTAGAGCAAAATATATTATACACCAAAATGTAGGGAATTGGACAAGCTACAACGTCCAATACAACAATTTGTAATAATGCCAGAATTCGGCCCCAAACTCAAAAATCAATTTTGAGTGAAATATTAAAGAACACTTTTTTAAAAACTTTGTTCTACGAAAAACTTTAAAGCAAAACATATTATACACCAAAATGTAGGGAATGGGACTACCTACAACGTAAGATACAACATCCTGTGCCAGAAGTCCAAAATTCGGCTCCAAATTCAAAAAAACATTTTGAGTGAAATATTAAAAAAACTCTTTTTTAAAAACTTTGTTTTATGAACAACTTTAAAACACAACAACGGCCAATACAACAACTAGCTACAACGTCCAATACAACAACCTTTGTCAGAGTTTTATGAACAACTTTAGAGCAAAACATATTACACATCAAAATGTAGGGAGTTGGACTAGATAGTCCAATACAACAACCTTTGTCAGAGGTCCAAAATTCGGCCCAAAATTCAAAAAAACAATTTTGAGTGAAATATTAAAGAACATTTTTTTAAACACTTTGTTTTACGAAAAACTTTAGAGCAAAACATATTATACACCAAAATGTAGGGAATTAGACTAGCTACAATGCCCAATACCACAACCTTTGTCAGAGGTCCAAAATTCGGCCCCAAACTCAAAAATCAATTTTGAGTGAAATATTAAAGAACACTTTTTTAACAACTTTGATCTACGAAAAACTTTAGAGCTAAACATATTATACACCAAAATGTAGGTAATTGGACTAGCTAAAATGTCCATTTGAACAACCTTTGCCAGAAGTTTAAAATTCGACTCCAAATTCAAAAAACAATTTTGAGTGATATATTAAAACATATTTTTTAAAAACTTTGCTTTATGAACAACTTTGGAGCAAAACATATTACACACCAAAATGTATGCAATTAGACTAGCTACAACGTCCAATACAATAACCTTCTGTCCCAAACTCAAAAATCAATTTTGAGTGAAATATTAAAGAACACTTTTTTAAAAACTTTGTTCTACGAAAAACTTTAGAGTAAAACATATTATACACTAAAATGTAGGGAATTATACTAGCTACAACGTCCAATACAACAACTTTTGTTAGAATGCCAGAATTCGGCCCCAAACCCAAAAATCTATTTTGAGTGAAATATTAAAGAGCACTTTTTTAAAAATTTTGTTCTACGAAAAACCATACAGCAAAACATATTATACACCAAAATGTAGGAAATGGGACTACCTACAACGTAAGATACAACAACCTGTGCCAGAAGTCCAAAATTCGGCTCCAAATTCAAAAACCATTTTGAGCAAAACATATTATACACCAAAATGTAGGGAATTAGACTAGCTACAACGTTCAATACAACAACCCATGTCAGAAGTCCAAAATTCGGCCCAAACTCAAGAATCAATTTTGAGTGAAATATTATAGAACACTTTTTAAAAAACTTTGTTCTACGAAAAACTTTAGAGCAAAACATATTATACACCAAAATGTAGGTAATTGAACTAGCTACAACGCCTTTAACAACAACCTTTGTCATAAGTCCAAAACTCGGCTCCAAATTCAAAAAACAATTCTGAGTGAAATATTAAAAAAACTCTTTTTTAAAAACTTTGTTTTATCAACAACTTTAGGACAAAACAACGGCTAATACAACAACCTTTTTTAGAATGCCAAAATTCGGCCCCAAACGCAAAAAATCCATTTTGAGTTAAATATTAAAGAACACTTTTTTAAAAACTTTGTTCTACGAAAAACTTTAGAGCAAAACATATTATACACCAAAACTGGACTAGGTACAACGCCTAATACAAAAACTTTTGTTAGAATGCCAAAATTCGGCCCCAAACTCAAAAATCAATTTTGAGTGAAATATTAAAGAACACTTTTTTAAAAACTTTGTCTACGAAAAACTTTAGAGCAAAATATATTATACAGCAAAATGTAGGGAATTAGACTAGCTACAACGTCCAATACAACACCTTTGTCAGAAAGCAAAAATTCGACCCCAATATGAAAAAAACAATTTTGAGTGAAATTTTAAAAAAACTCATTTTTAAAAACTTTGTTTTATGAACTTATGAACAACTTTAGAACAAAACAACGGCCATTACAGCAACTTTTTTTAGAATGCCAAAATTCGGCCCCAAACGCAAAAAATCCATTTTGAGTTAAATATTAAAGAACACTTTTTTAAAAACTTTGTTCTACGAAAAACTTTAGAGCAAAACATATTATACACCAAAACTGGACTAGGTACAACGCCTAATACAAAAACTTTTGTTAGAATGCCAAAATTCGGCCCCAAACTCAAAAATCAATTTTGAGTGAAATATTAAAGAACACTTTTTTAAAAACTTTGTTCTACGAAAGACTTTAGAGCAAATCATATTATACACCAAAATGTATGGAATTAGACTAGCTACAACGTCCAATACAACACTATTGTCAGAAGGCCAAAATTCGACCCCAATATGAAAAAACAATTTTGAGTGAAATATTGAAAAACACTTTTTTAAAAACTTTGTTTTATGAAAAACTTTAGAGCAAAACATAATATACACCAAAATGTATGCAATAAGACTAGATACAACGTCCAATACAACAGCCTTTGTCAGAGATCAAAATTCGGCCCCACATTCAAAAAATAATTTTGAGTGAAATATTAAAAAACCCTTTTTTAAAAACTTTGTTCTACGAAAAACTTTAAAGCAAAACATATTATATATCAAAATGTAGGGAATGAGACTACCTATAACGTAAGATACAACAACCTGTGCCGGAAGTCCAAAATTCGGCTCCAAATTCAAAAACCATTTTGAGTGAAATATTAATATTATTTTTTTAAAAAAACTTTGTTTTATGGAAAACTTTAGAGCAAAACATGTTATACACCAAAATGTAGGAAATTAGACTAGCTACAACGTTCAATACAAACCCTTGACAGAAGTCGGCCCCAAACTCAAGAATCAATTTTGAGTGAAATATTAAAGAACACTTTTTTAAAAACTTAGTTCTACGAAAAACTTTAGAGCAAAACATATTATGCACCAAAATGTAGGGAATTGGACTAGCTACAACGTCCAATACAACAACCTTTGTCAGAGATCAAAATTCGGCTCCAAATTCAAAAAACAATTTTGAGTGAAATATTAAAAAAACTCTTTTTTAAAAACTTTGTTTTATGAACAACTTTAGAACAAAACAACGGCCAATACAACAATTTTTTTTAGAAAAAAATCCATTTTGAGTGAAATATTAAAGAATACTTTTTTAAAAACCTTGTTCTACGAAAAACTTTATATCAAAACATATTATACATTAAAATATAGGGAATTGGACTAGCTACAACGCCCAATACAACAACTTTTGTTAGAATGCCAAAATTCGGCCCCAAACTCAAAAATCAATTTTGAGTGAAATATTAAAGAACACTTTTTTAAAAACTTTGTTCTACGAAAAACTTTAGAGCAAAACATATTATACACCAAAAGGTATGGAATAAGATTAGCTACAACGTCCAATACAACACCTTTGTCAGAAGGCCAAAACTCGACCCCAATATGAAAAAACAATTTTGAGTGAAATATTGAAAAACACTTTTTTAAAAACTTTGTTTTATGAAAAACTTTAGAGCAAAACATATTATACACCAAAATGTATGCAATTAGACTAGGTTCAACGTCCAATACAACAGCCTTTGTCAGAGATCAAAATTCGGCCAACATTCAAAAAATAATTTTGAGTGAAATATTAAAAAAACACTTTTTTAAAAACTTTGTTTTATGAACAACTTTAGAACAAAACATGTTACACACCGAAATGTAGGAAATTGGACTAGCTACAACGTCCAATACAACAACTTTTGTTAGAATGCCAAAATTTGGCCCTAAACTCAAAAATCAATTTTGAGTGAAATATTGAAAAACTTTGTTCTACGAAAAACTTTAGAGCAAAATATACTATACACCAAAATGTAGGGAATGGGACTACATACAACGTAAAATACAACAGCCTTTGCCAGAAGTCCAAAATTCGGCTCCAAATTCGAAAAACAATTTTGAGTGAAATATTAAAAAAACCCTTTTTTAAAAACTCTGTTTTATGAACAACTTTAGGTAATTGGACTAGCTACAATGTCCATTACAACAACCTTTGCTAGGAGTCCAAAATTCGATTCCAAATTCAAAAAACAATTTAGAGTGATATATTAAAACACACTTTTTTAAAAACTTTGTTTTTTGAACAACTTTAGAGCGAAACATATTACACACCAAAGTCAATTTTGAGTGAAATATTAAAGAAAACTTTTTTAAATACTTTGTTTTATAAAAAACTTTAGAGCAAAACATATTATACACCAAAATGTATGGAATTAGACTAGCTACAACGTCCAATACAACACCTTTGTCAGAAGGCCAAAATTCGACCCCAATATAAAAAAACAATTTTGAGTGAAATATTGAAAAACAATTTGAAAAACACTTAAAAACTTTGTTGTACGAAAAACTTTAGAGCAAAACATATTATACACCAGAATGTATGGAATTAGACTAGCTACAACGCCCAATACATTAACTTTTGTTAGAATTCCAAAATTCTGCCCCAAACTAAAAAATCAATTTTGAGTAAAATATTAAAGAACAATTTTTTAAAAACTTTATTCTACGAAACACTTAAGAAAAACAAAATTCGGCCCCAAATTCAAAAAACAATTTTGAGTGAAATATTAAAAAACCCTTCTTTAAAAACTTTGTTTTATGAACAACAAAGAAGCAAAACATATTACACACCAAAATGTAGGGAATTGAACTAGCTACAACGTTTATTACAACAAGTTTTGTTAGAGTGCCAAAATTCGGCCCCAAACTCAAAAATCAATTCTGAGTGAAATATTTGAAAATACTTTTTTTAAAACTTTGTTCTACGAAAAACTTTAGAGCAAAACATATTATACACCAAAATGTAGAAAATTAGACTAACTACAATGTCCATTACAACAACCTTTGCCAGAAGTCCAAAATTCGACTCCAAATTCAAAAAAAATTTTGAGTGATATATTAAAACACACTTTTTTAAAAACTTTGTTTTATGAAAAACTTTAGAGCAAAACATTTTGTACACCAGAATGTATGGAATTAGGCCAAAATTCGACAGCAATATGAAAAAAAATTGAGTGAAATATTGAAAACAGAAGTCCAAAATTCGACTCCAAATTCAAAAAACAATTTTGAGTGATATATTAAAACACACTTTTTTAAAAACTTTGTTTTATGAACAACTTTAGAGCAAAACATATTACACACCAAAATCAATTTTGAGTGAAATATTAAAGAAACATTTTTTTAAAAAATTTGATTTATGAAAAACTTTAGAGCAAAACAGATTATACACCAAAATGTATGCAATTAGACTAGCTAGAACGTCCAATACAACAACCCTTGTCAGAAGTCCAAAATTCGGCCCCACATTCAAAAAAAATTTTGAGTGAAATATTAAAAAAACTTATCTAAAAACTTTATTTTATGAACAACTTTAGAACAAAACATATTACACACCAAAATGTAGGAAATTGGACTAGCTACAACGTCCAATAGAACAACTTTTGTTAAAATACCAAAATTGGGCCCCAAACTAAAAATCAATTTTGAGTGAAATATTAAAGAACACTTTTTTAAAAAACTTTGTTCTACGAAAAACGTTAGAGCAAAACATATTATACACCAAAATGTGAGGAATTAGACTAGCTACAACGTAAAATACATCAACCTTTGTCAGAAGTCCAAAATTCGGCCCCAAAATCAAAAATCAATTTTGAGTGAAATATTAAAGAACACTTTTTTAAAAACTTTGTTCTACAAAAAAATTTTGGAGCAAAACATATTATACACCAAAATGTATGGAATTAGACAAGCTACAATGTCCATTACAACAACCTTTGCCAGAAGTCCAAAATTCGACTCCAAATTCAAAAAATAATTTTGAGTGATATATTAAAAACACTTTAGAGCAAAACATATTATACACCAGAATGTATGGAATTAGACTAGCTACAATGTCCAATACAACAACTTTTGTTAGAATGCCAAAATTCGGCCCCAAACTCAAAAATCAATTTTGAGTGAAATATTAAAGAACACATTTTTAAAAACTTTGTTCTACGAAAAACTTTAGAGCAAAATATATTATACACCAAAATGTAGGGAATGGGACTACCTACAACGTAAGATACAACAACCTGTGCTAGAAGTCCAAAATTCGGCTCCGAACCCAATAAACAATTTTGAGTGAGATATTAGAAAAACCCTTCTTTAAAAACTTTGTTTTATGAACAATTTTAGAACATACAACGGCCAATACAACAACTTTTTTATAATGCCAAAATTCGACCCCAAACCCAAAAATCAATTTTGAGTGAAATATTAATGAACACTTTTTTTAAAAACTTTGTTCAACGAAAAACTTTAGAGCAAAACATATTATACACCAAAATGTAGGGAATTGGACTAGCTACAACGTCCAATACAACAACCTATGTCAGAGGTCCAAATTCGGCCCCACATTCAACAAACAATTTTGAGTGAAATATTAAA
>NW_025807689.1:0-1256 GCF_022045245.1 Lucilia cuprina
CTAGAACAGAACTAGAACAGAACTAGAACAGAACTAGAACAGAACTAGAACAGAACTAGAACAGAACTAGAACAGAACTAGAATAGAACTAGAACAGAACTAGAACAACCTATTGTAAAATTTGTAAATTGAAATCTTGTTCCAAAAATAATACTTTGTATTAACTTTATTTTGAAAACAACCGATTCTAGTGAAACCTGTTGTAGAATTGATAAAATAAAAACTCTTCACAAAGTTACCATTTGTCAATAAAAATTGTAAAAAAAATTCATAAAATAAAAAGTATGCTGAATTTTACCTTCACAAAATATATTCATATATTTTAAAACAACAATGAAAATATTATTTAACAAAACATGTGCTTAATATAATTAATTAAATATAACAATTAATGAAACACTTGTTCAAATATTTTTTTAATTTCTTTTAAGAAGCACGCATGATTGCTAAACCAAATACAAAAATAAAAGATATTGATTTATAACAAATAAAATATTTTTAAAAATAAAACTTTTAATTTAAATAAGATACTTCCTACCTAATATAAATACTTCGAAAAATTACAGATTTAAATTATAAACGTTTTATTAATTCATACGAAAATGCAAGTTTTACACATTTTATCTTTACTATTAGTTGCTCTAGTAGCTTACACTTCAGCCCAGGGATGTCCGGGCAGTCCAAGTTAGTTTTTCATAATATCATTATATTCAACGAAAAAAAATATATTATAAATTGTACACAATTTTCTAGGAAATCCTTCCTGCGTCGGTCCTCGAAATGAAGGTCGTCGTGGTTGGCGTTGTCAAGCTCGCATGATGTGGTGGTATAATGCTAGTATACGACAATGCCAGATAATGCCATACTGGGGTTGTTGGGGCAACAACAATCGTTGGTGTACCCGGGCTATCTGTGAGCAGAGATGTCGTCGTTAATATTGGAAAGTATCTTAAAAATGCAAATATTTGTTTTACTGTTTAGTTTCGTGATTAATAAAATAAAAAACTATTGTTAAAATTTTATTAATGCATTTGTCTTTTGAGCATCAATAGAGAATAATAGACTGAACTACATACAATTTGGTATTGCTAGTTCACCGTCTAGTCTATAGTCTAGTTTATAGTCTAGTCTATAGTCTATAGTCTAGACTATAGACTAGTCTATAGTCTATTCTATAGTCTAGTCTATAGTCTAGTCTATAGTCTAGTCTATAGTCTAGTCTATAGTCTAGTCTATAGTCTAGTCTATAGTCTAGT
>NW_025807690.1:0-1390 GCF_022045245.1 Lucilia cuprina
ATTATGGCATAAAAAGTTCAAATCGGGAGGTACGGTTGTATGGTGGCTAGGTGAAATAATGGACCGATTTCAACCATTTTCAATAGGCTTCGTCCCTGTGCCAAAAAAACAGGCTTGGTCCAAATTTCATCAAATTATCTTGAAAATTGCGGCCTGTACCTTGCGCACAAGGTTTACAGCCAGCCGGACAGACGGACGGACATGTCTTAATCGACTCAAAAAATTATTCTGAATCGATCGGTATACTTAAAGGTGGGTATTGGACCAATATTTTTGTATGTTACAAACATCAGTACAAACGTATAATACCCTCCCCACTATAGTGGTGTAGTATACAATTAGTTTATCTTGGTTACAATCTTAAAATTTTGTATGAATAACTTCAATATCCATGTAAACATTTTAAGTAATAAATTGGCGGACTACCTACCATATTAATTTAATATAAAAATTCGTTTTTCTTGAGATAATGTAACAGTTAGAGTCCAAAAATTTTGTCGGAGCTACTTTAGTGTCAATATGATTATTTAGGATAAAAAGTGGGTGGATTAGCGTTAGGGGGACGTACCACGCCCCCTATAAATTAAATACAAAAATTCGTTTATATTGGAAGCTATTACAGTTAGAATCTTATACAACTTACACAACTAAATTCTTAAAATTTTGCACGAAGGACTTTATTATTCATCTAAACATTTTTAAGAAAAAAAGAGCAAATTTTCATCTGAGGGGACTTGGAAGAATTTTGACATTCATCTGAACATTCAGAATATAACGAGCTAACTTTTAATGGGGACTATGTGTAAAATACAAAATATTGTTTATCTAGAAAATATAGAACTAGATTCATAAAATTTTGCTTATATTACATGTCTAACAGAATTATTGAAGATTCGGATTTCGCCGATATCTGGGGTCCTCTAAAAACTGATTTCAACAGACAGACAGACGGACATGGCTTAATCGACTCCGCTATCTATAAGGATCCATAATATATATACTTTATAGGGTCAGAAAATTATATTATAGAAATTACAAACGGAATGACAAACTTATATATACCCTTCTCACGATGGTGAAGGGTATAAAAATGAACGTGTGTTTGTTTGTATGTTTATATGTTTGTTTGTATGTTTGAACGCTATAGATTACTAAACGGCTGAACCGATTTGCTTGAAATTACACAGCGTATTCCTGTATGTCTGGAATAGGTAATATTCTAATTTTTATTTTGGAATTTTCAAGTGGGCGAGCAGCCACGCCCAAATTAAGAAAATATAAAATTTGTATATTTGACATAATATTACAGTTAGAGTCCTGAATATGACTATTCAGGATAAAAAGTGGGCGAACTAGCGTTAGGAGGCGGGGCAGCTCCCATATAAATTAA
>NW_025807691.1:0-1554 GCF_022045245.1 Lucilia cuprina
GTCTAATCTATATTCTAGTCTATAGTCTAGTGTATAGTCTAGTCTATAGTCTAGTCTATAGTCTAGTCTATAGAATTGTATCTAGTCGAGTCTATGGTCTAGTTTATTGGTTATTTTATAGTCTATTCTTTAGTCTTGTTTATAGTCTAGTCTATAGTCTTGCCTTTGGTCAAATCTTTTGTCTGGTTTATAGTCTAGTCTATAGTCTATTTTATTGGCTATTCTACAGTCTAGTCTTGCGGGAAGTGAATAGGCTAGTACATATGCTAGTCAATAGAATGAGTAATGTTCGCACTCAAGCACCCGCACTCCTTCATGTTATATTTTAGCAGTTGCACATTCTAACGTAACTGATGCATATGTTAGAGTTGTAAAATGAATTTAGTTAAACAAAATATTATTATTTATTTTACTCCCGCTGACTTTCAATTTTTTTTCCTTTTTTCTTAATGTGAATTTTCTTATTTTTACATTTTGCTCATTTCATACACAGTTTGAGACCATTTAATATATTAAAAACTTCTACTTGCTAGTTTCGCTTTTTTCCCCACTTCAAATGACTGCCAACACTTGACTGAAATTAGCAGCGGAGCAAGAGAAAAAAGAAAAACACAAAATTGAGGTAATTTAAGGGAAAACATGAAGTAAGTAGTAGAAAGAACTGAAAAAAGTTTATTTTTCGTATTTGCTGCAGCATGCAACTTAAGTTAAAAAAAAAAACTTTTCTTTTCAAAATTTTAATATTAATGAGTTGTTTAAGATGGAAAATATTCTTATTAGTTAAGTGGTAGAAAAATATGGAAATATAAATTATATTTACAGTAAATTTAAATGTCCTTTAATGATATTTTTATAAAATAATTTTACATGGTTTAATTTTTAAGTATTTACTACTAAAGGCAACTATAGCAATGTATTCGGCATCTGCTTTGAATATCTGTAGTGCTATCCACATTATCTGTTCTAGCTATCAAGAGAAAAATTTAGATTTAGAAATACAAGCTGAATCTAATAATACACATCAGTGAGATCTTGCCGCTTGATTTGTTCGCAAACAAACTACGATATCCAATCGACTATTAAAAGGACAGAGTATATAATTTTGTTATTTTTTTCAATTCTTTGATTTATAAAAAAACAGATTTATAAGTAATTTAAATTAATTAAAATATTATAGGTATATTTTAGTTATAGTTTTTTATCTTTCAAATATTAAGTACATATATATATTTTTTTAACGTTGGCAAAAACATTGTACGTTTAAAAAATATTTATTAATTATAGCTGTGGTCAAAAGTCTAAAATCACTAATTTTATACATAAATAAAATTATGTTATTAGATATGTTTTTTTTTTAATTAAATTAAACAAGTGTGAATGTTATATCCGGCAGTGCCGAATCTAAAATACCCACCATCAACCCGTATGCCATAAAAGGAATAAACATAAGGGTGATATTTGGATTATGGCGTAAGTCCATTATGGACCGAGATTTTTTGAACCTAACAAAATATTAATTTTTAAAAACTAAATATTTTTGCAAAATTCTTTAAC
>NW_025807692.1:0-1051 GCF_022045245.1 Lucilia cuprina
GGAACCTCAAATTACCGCCTTTTTAAACCTGGGAAAATAATTCTACCGATCTATCCAATTGACCATTTTCTAAAAATACATTATGCAATAAATTATACACCAAAACAAACGGCAATTTTAATGCTTTAAAAGGGTGTATAAACGACTGTCCTAGCACGAAAACTGCCAAAGTTAATTGCAACCATATTGGAACCTCAGATTACTGCGTTTATTAAACATAGAACAATAATTCTATGTTTAATAAAGCTGTGAAAATAATTCTACCGATCTATCCAATTAGCCATTTTCTAAAAATATATTATGCAACAAATTATATACCAAAACAAATGGCAACTATAATGCAATAAAAAGATAAATAAACGACTGCAATAACATGAAAACTATAAATGATATTTGCAACTATATCGGAGCCTTAAATTACCGCATTTCTAAACGTGAACCAATAAATATACCGATCTATCCAATTTTTTTATACCCACCATCAAAAAAGATGGGGGTATATTGTTTTTGTCATTCCGTTTGTAACACATGTAAATATTCTTCTAAGTCCCATAAAAATATATATATTCTGGGTCCTTATTAGATTCTAAGACGATCTAGCCATGTCCGTCCGTCTGTCCGTCTGTCTGTCTGTCTGTCTGTCTGTCTGTCTGTCTGTTGAAAACACGATAGAGAGGGAAGCAGCTAGCGAGCTGAAATTTTGCACAGATACTTATAGTTGATCCAGTTTGTTTGGTATTGAAAATGGTCAATATCGGTCCACGATTTCGCCTAGCCCTCATATAAGGCCCCCTTCAGAAAATGACATTATCGCCAATAACTGACTAAGAAAAGCATCAATAGCGCTGTAATTCGGCGCAAACATGTTTTATGGGAACATAAATCTTTTCATAGAATTTCATAATGATCGGTCTATAATTGACCCTACCCCCCATACAAAGTCCCCTTCAGAAAATGACTTTATCGTTCACAACTGACTATCAGAAGCATCAATAGCGGTGTAATTCAGCACAAACATGTTTCATAGTGACATAAATCTCTTTGTAGAATT
>NW_025807693.1:0-1139 GCF_022045245.1 Lucilia cuprina
ACTAGAACTGAACTAGAACTGAACTAGAACTGAACTAGAACTGAACTAGAACTGAACTAGAACTGAACTAGAACCGAACTAGAACTGAACTAGAACTGAACTAGAACGAGAAATAGATTACATTTTCCGCATATCGCACATTTGTACTCACAAAATGCTTGTTTTGAAAATTTATGAATTTACAAAATTTAATCAAAGATACATATGTATGTAGTACGTCTGAATTATGCATGTAAGTGTATATAAGTATCAATGTATATGATAGCTTCAATGTGTACACAACGTTTAATTTTGATACAACCGCAATCCAATAACTACGATCTATTTATGCTTTGTTTTCTATGAGTTTGAAGAATTGTTCGGTTTCCTCTCTAACCAAAAACAATTTAAAAACGTGAACTTTTTTGAAAATTTTAGAAAATATTAAAATTAATTTTATTTTTATTGGTATTATGAGTGTTTTTTTTTTAGAAATTGATTATCGTTTGTATACATCTCTTTATATTAAGGTATGTGCGTGGTCTTTTGAAGTTATAATCGAATTTTATTATTACATTTATGCACAGTATGAAACAAGTGGACAGCCTTGTAAGTACTTCAACAACCATTACAAACATTTTGTCTTTTTTCCAAAGAAGCTAAAAATTAAACAAAACTTGTTATTTTGAAGAGACTTTAAGGATTGACCCGTAAAAAGCAATAGCAAGCAATATTATCTGTGTGCAATATGTGTTAAGTTGGTCGAATGTAATTTGAAGCATTTAAAACGGTTTTATTTACAAACTGACTTGATATTTTCAATTTGGTTAAGTGTTTGTTACAATCAATATAATCGATTCTAGCTTTCTAAATACGCATATTTTATGGCTTCTGAACTTTAAATCGTTTACGCTAAAAAAGGAATTGCGTAATTCGCAAATCCGTATCGGATTCAGAAGTTCGATTTTGCTAGTACAGAATTCCAGATTAAAAAACAGAACGGTTAATTAAGAAAACCTTAAATTAAGACTTTTCCAGTTTAGTTCTAGTTAAATTCTTGTTTAGTTCTAGTTCAGTTCTAGTTCAGTTCTAGTTCAGTTCTAGTTCAGTTCTAGTTCAGTTCTAGTTCAGTTCTAGTTCAGTTCTAGTTCAGTTCTAGT
>NW_025807694.1:0-1703 GCF_022045245.1 Lucilia cuprina
GTTAGTTATTTAGTTAGTTAGTTAGTTAGTTAGTTAGTTAGTTAGTTAGTTAGTTAGTTAGTTAGTTAGTTAGTTAGTTAGTTAGATAGTTAGTTAGTTAGTTAGTTATTTAGCTAGTTAGTTAGTTAGTTAGATAGTTAGTTAGTTAGTTAGTTAGTTAGTTACTTAGTTAGTTAGTTAATTAGTTAGTTAGTTAGTTAGTTAGTTACTTAGTTAGTTAGTTAGTTAGTTAGTTAGTTAGTTAGTTAGTTAGTTAGTTAGTTAGTTAATTAGTTAGTTAGTTAGTTAGTTTATTAGTTAGTTAGTTAGTTATTTAGTTAGTTAGTTAGTTAGTTACAAACTATATTTTCAAAAACATTTACGGACTTAAATACATAAATTAGAAAGTGTGAGTGGACTATGGTGATAGTATTTCTTCCATTTACCTCTTTAGTACTTTAAACTTTATTTTTACAACCCATGTGTGTTGCTGTGTGTGATTATAAGTGTTAATGTGTTTGAAAGCGTAAATGACTAGTAAGTTAAAAATTTTGTTTTGATATAAAATAATTTATCTATATATGTTTATGGGTGACTATGCGAAAATGTGTGTGAGCACGGAACCAAGTAGCAAATGACCAACCGTCAACATGTCACACTATGTGTTGTCAAAATAAAGTTGGTAAATTTGAGTGTTACATACATGTGTGTATGTGTGTATATCTAGTATAGACAAAAATGTCCTAAAACGGAAGTGCATGCCATACATTAAAAACACCATCATCCAGCAAAAACTGTAACAACTGTGACACAACAATAACAGCGAAAGCAAAAATAACAACAACCATTATTGTAGCTACAACAAAACTACAATGTTGATGATGAACATTTTCTTTTATTTTTTTGTTGCAAAAAAAAATGAGGAGGAAAATCATAAAATGATATAAATTTTAGTTGCACACACAGGCACGAGAAAAGAAATTGCAGTTCAATAAAAATCAGAAACTGTTGTTGAAAAAATTTAAATTATTTTTGACAAATTTTTTAAAGTTTATGTATAAAGTAAGGTTTGAGATTATTTCAGATTTTACTTGCACCGTGTTTTCGTTATTTGTATTTAAGTTTATATGTTCCCACATGGACATTTACAAATTTCCGTTAAAAATTTTCTGGTTTAAACATATGAAAATTGTCGTTTTTTTAGGACTTTTTGAATTTTGTTTTGAGCACCCTATACGATAGAATGATACACATAACACATACATGTACTTATATCTAAAGTACAGCATATTCCAAAAAGCAATATATAAATCATAATGACAACTTAACTAATTTATCAAAGTCCGCCTAATATATCGAACGAAAAGGCTGCCTGTCCCTGAGTTTGTTTTTTGAAGTTGGTTGATATCTAAATCGTAGTAAATGTAGAGTGCTACAATTCGCTTCAACTATCATTTGTTTGCATACTTTTTTCATTAAATTACCGCATAATATATTGTTAGAAATATGTACAAGGAAATCAAAGTGTGGACTAACTAACTAACTTAGCCTAGTCTATGGTCTAGTCTATAGTTTAGTCTGGTCTAGTCTAGTCTAGACTAGTCTTGTCTAGACTTGTCTAGTCTAGTCTAGTCTAGTCTTGTCTAGTCTTGTCTAGTCTTGTCTAGTCTTGTCTAGTCTTGTCTAGTCTTGTCTAGTCTTGTCTAGTCTTGTCTAGTCTTGTC
>NW_025807695.1:0-2339 GCF_022045245.1 Lucilia cuprina
GACTATAGACTAGACTATAGACTAGACTATAAACTAGACTATAGACTAGACTATAAACTAGACTATAGACTAGACTATAGACTAGACTAGACTATAGACTAGACTATATACTAGGCTATAGACGAGGCTATAGACTAGACTATAGACAAGTCTTTAGACTAGACTATAGACTAGACTATAGACTAGACTATAGACTAGACTATAGACTAGACTATAGATTAGACTATAGACTAGACTATAGATTAGACTATAGACTAGACTATAGACTAGACTAAAGACTAGACTATAGACTAGACTATAGACTAGACTATAGACTAGAGTATAGACTAGACTATAGACTAGAGTATAAACTAGACTAGAGTATAAACTAGACTAGAGTATAAACTAGACTAGACTATAGACTAGACTATAGACTAGACTATAGAATAGACTATAGACTAGACTATAGACTAGACTATAGACAAGACTATAGACTAGACTATAGACTAGACTATAAACTAGACTATAAACTAGACTATAGACTAGACTATAGACTAGACTATACACTATACTATAGACTAGACTATACGCTAGACTATAGACTAGACTATATACTAGACTATAGACTAGACTATAGACTAGATTATAGACTGGAGTAAAGACTAGACTATAGACTAGACTATAGACTAGAGTATAGACTAGACTATAGACTAGACTATAGACTAGACTATAGACTAGACTATAGACTATAGACTAGACTATAGACTAGACTATAGACTAGATTATAGATTAGATTATAGACTAGATTATATACTAGACTATAGACTAGAGTATAGACTAGACTATAGACTAGACTATAGACTAGACTATAGATTAGATTATACACTATACTATAGACTAGACTATACACTAGACTATATACTAGACTACAGACTAGACTATAGACTAGACTAGAACTATAGGCCAAACTATTGACCTGACTATAGACCATTGTATAAGCCAGACTAATCTCTCGTGTATAAGCTAGACTCACCTTTATTTACTGTAGAGTACCCCAAAACACTTATTCATCAGTAAAACATACAAAAACAACAAAATACAAATACACTCGAGGAAAAAATGAAATGAACATAAATTTGCTACTCCATCTACTTCACATTAAATACTAAAAAGGAGCCCACAAAAGCTAAAATATGTTCATTTTCCCCACTACCATAGATTTCCAAACAAGCACGAAGAAGAGAAGGCGGTGGCACACGAAAAATAAAAATATGCTAAATCAACATTAAAATATACAACAACGAAAAATACACAAACTTTTTATTATAAATTTTGACTTTTGTAGGGAGCGAAAAGACAGTAAAAACCAGTGAGTATTTCACTATGAAAGTTGAAGGGAAGGTTCTTGTTGTTGTTGTTTTTTATTATTGTTAAGATTTTAGCACAACACTCGTAAATAAGACTAAAAATGAATTTAAGTTAATAAAAATTATGATTATCACTGTTTAAGAACTCTAATGGTTCTCTTATTTTCGCTGAGCATTTTTATTTCGGATGTTTTATTTTTTCTGGGGAGTAGAAGACAAATGATTGTATAATTGAATTTCAAGTAAAAGATTATGGCTGACTTGACAAAATATAGATAAATATTTCGTAATGGTTTTTATCTTCAAAACATTATTTATATTGATTTTTTTTTTTGTGGTTGTCAAAGATTTTAAGAACTTTTTGCTAACCTAAGACAACATAAATTAGCTTACATGATAAAGAGAATTAGAGAAGATTAAACGAGAATATGTTTGTGTCAATTAGACCAGTGATTATTGCTAAAATGTTATGTTCTTGTTCTGTTCCAGTTCTGTTCTAGTTCTGTTCTAGTTCTGTTCTAGTTCTGTTCTAGATCTGTTCTAGTTCTGTTCTAGTTCTGTTCTAGTTCTATTTTAGTTCTGTTCTAGTTCTGTTCTAGTTCTGTTCTAGTTCTGTTCTAGTTCTGTTCTAGTTCTGTTCTAGTTCTGTTCTAGTTCTGTTCTAGTTCTGTTCTAGTTCTGTTCTAGTTCTGTTCTAGTTCTGTTCTAGTTCTGTTCTAGTTCTGTTCTAGTTCTGTTCTAGTTCTGTTCTAGTTCTGTTCTAGTTCTGTTCTAGTTCTGTTCTAGTTCTGTTCTAGTTCTATTTTAGTTCTGTTCTGTTCTAGTTCGGTTCTAGTTCTGCTCTAGTTCTGTTCTAGTTCTGTTCTAGTTCTGTGCTAATTCTGTTATAATCTAGTCTATAGTCTAGTCTATAGTCTAGTATATAGTCTAGTCTATAGTCTAGTCTATAGTCTAGTCTATAGTCTAGTCTATAGTCTAGTCTATAGTCTAGTC
>NW_025807696.1:0-4000 GCF_022045245.1 Lucilia cuprina
CATACATACATACATACATACATACATACATACATACATACATACATACATACATACATACATACATACGTACATACATACATACATACATACATACATACATACATAGATACATAGATATGTATATATGATTGTTGGAACGTTTACTTCAATTTCCACAAAAAATATCCGTGAAGATAACTTCGAGAATAAATAATACATCCCAGGAAAAACTTACATCGAAAAGTAATGAGTTCGGTTCGTTAGTCAAATGTTCTACTCAGTACACCACTACTTAGCTATTCATTGCGCGTCAAATAATGGTTTTCATATACAAAACAAATTTTGTTTCCTTTTTTGTAAAACACAATTTTTAACGCGCAATTAAATAAAATATGCAAACAAAATAATAAAGCCGAAAATAAAGTACGTATATATCAGATTAGAAGAAAGTCATTACTAGAGTACTTCAACGTAATACATATGGTAAGTAGTAGTCATTGAAAAGTAAGTGGTTATGGAAGAACAACTTATTAGCGAGTTTTTGATGGGATATGCATAATATAAAAGCAAAATGAATAAATGTTTTTTATCGATTTTTTTATGTTTGCAAATGGCTGTTGTATGGTTAAGTTGTTAAGTATATTAGAAACTTCTTATATGTATGTATATCATACAAAGTTTTTGAATAAATAATAATATAATATGAAAGCAAAATGACGCCATTATAAAATAAGGGTGTTTACTGCGTGCTGTATTAAAGGTGCATAACTTCTTATCTCAATTCGGTTAGGGTACGAGCAACTACATTTGTGTTGGTAAAATAAAGCCCCTGTCAGCAACTCATCTAACTATAAATGTATTAAAAGCCAACATTTTCATCTACTAGTTATGGTTGATACTTGGATTATTTTAAATGGTACCAACTGATTATTTTTACATGGCGATGTCAATTGTCGACTCTTCTTGACTTTTCAACTAACTTAAAAGTTAGTTTAAATTTAAAAATTTTTACTATTTTTTTAGAGTTAGTGGCAGGGAAGTCACATATTAGTTAACTTTTTTATTATTTACCGTAAAGCTTAATTAGATTTTATATATCGCGATATTGATTTACATATCACTTTATTAAAGTATTCCTTAAGATCGTTGTTTTGTTTTTTTTGATATTATGCAAAACAATGAGTTTAAAAGCTAAAACAGCCGCATTTCATTACTTCTTCATTAGCATTTCAAGTCATTATTTTAACACGGTGATGTCATTGGAGGAAAGTACTTTTACGCTTGCTTACAAATAGGGAGTTAAAAAAGTATTTACCACGCTCTCTTACAAATATTGACATATAGAAGTCATTACAAATAGGGGCATTTAGAAGTTATTACAAATAGGAACTTCAAGAAGTCATTATAAATATGGACTTCAAAAGTTATTATAAATGCAGACTTCAAGAAGTAATTATAAAAAGGGACTTTTTTCATAAAATGTACAAACTTGTACATAACTGAAATTTTTTGAATTTTTACTTTTTTCAACGATATTCATGAAATAATTGCATAAAAGTCCCCTATTTACTATTCTGCATACATGGGGCACAATGCAGTATAATTTTACTGCATTACACATTTCAGTAATCGGTAAATTTTTACTGGTTACTGAAAAAAATTTCAGTATTCAGTAAAATTTTACTGAATATTGAAAAATATTTCAGTAAACAGTATAAAATACTGGTAACGCAAATCTTACTGAATACTGATTTTTTTCAGTAATCAGTAAAATTCTCAACCAAAATGCATTATTAGTAAAAAAACATTATTTTTAACTTAAATTCTCATACAACTATTATCATATCGATCTCTTTTACTATATTTCTGTTAATAATCTAATATTAAATATAATAACTGGTTCTAATAAGTTTTTATTGCCCGACAAAATTATATAATATTTGAACTCTTATACAAATTTTTACATAGCTAAGTTCTTGTCTTTTGAAAAGATTTACAATCCCAAAAAGTAAAATTAATCTCACTATAGCTACTTGTGATGACAAATATGTATAATATTCAAAAATATGTTTAAAATTTTCAGTAAATTATTGGATTGCAAGGAATACTGTAAACACATTTTCAGTAAACAGTAAAATACTGCATTTTTTTGCAGTAACTAGTAAATTTATTGCAATTTTTTGCAGTAATCAGTAAAATTTACTGAATACTGAAATTTTTTCAGTAACCAGTAAAAACATTCTGAATACTGAAAAATTTTTCAGTAACCAGTAAAACTTTACTGAATACTGAAAATTTTTTCAGTAAACAGTAAAAACTTATTTTTACTGCATTTTTACTGGTACTGATTAGCGAATTTTGTATAATATAAAATACAAATTGAAATGTTGGAAAACCAAATCTAAAGAAGGAAAGCATCAGCAAAAATAGTTAACATCCATTATATAAAAGCAAATTTCATATATTTTAATCTAAAAATCATAAAGAAATTTGAAGAAAATTAAACATTATTTACCAAATAGAAAAATAAAAATAAATTTGAATTATTTTAAAAAAGTTTGTTCAAATTTTAAATATTTTTAACTTCTGTAGGTAAAAGCAGTTCATAATATTTATGCTGAAACTTTTTTCCGCAAACAATCATTGTTTAAATTGAAATTTTGATGATTAGAAAATTTCCCCCTGTTCTGCATTTTAATAAATAGGCTCAATAGGCTTCGATCTTGCCAATGTTGCAAATTTCATCAAATAATCATAAAAATAGTTCACTAGGTTTACATGGAAAGCCAACCAGACTGAAGGACATCGAAAAAGATTTTATGTCGACTACTTTAAGGTGGGTATTGGATAAATAATTTTATGAGTCAAACGTTAGATATCATATGGTCGGCCGTGGCCAACACAAGTTATGAATATTAAATGTGATTTCTTTTTCATAATTAAGTATTTCTTGATTCTGATTTATTAAGCAATTTATTGAAGAAAAACTAATTTTCTAAAAGAGGCTTTATATGGGTGATAGGAGCAAATGCGGACCGATTTCGATGAAATGAGCTGGATGGATTTATATTCATATAATATTTGTCTGTGCTAAATTTCATTGCAATAACAGTGTTAATAAATAAATAAATCATAAAGTTTGTTGTTTCGTGTGTAACACCAAGAAATATTCATCTAAGACCCAACAAAGTATATACAGATATTCTGGGTTCTTGTGAAATTCTGAGTCGATTTAGGTATGTCTGTCTGCCCGTCTGTGTAAAACACTCTCACGTTAAAACTAAGTCAAGGAGATCAACAAAATTTACCGAAAATATTTATTGTTATCCTAAGCAGTTTGGTATTGAAAATCAGCAAAATCGGTTCACGACGTAAAAAAAATTTGGACTAACTCGAAAAAATACTTTTTTTCGAAATTCTTCATCTCTTTTCTAAGAAACTACAAAAGATAATTCGAGGAATTTTGTCATACATTATTTTTCTACCAGGGATCAAGTATGTTGAAAATCATGACAATTGATTCAAAATTTTTCATTGTACCCACACAATGTACCCACACATATCCCCGGAAATTAGTATTTCGTTAATAACTCCCTCAAATATATCAGTAAAAGTACAAAATTTTGTACATGTCAATATAATACTACATACTACAAAAGAAGATACGTATTGGTCCACAACTGGTCATAGCTCCCATATAAGGTCCACTTCCGAAAATCACTTAAACGCACGTATTTCATTGAATTATTAATTAATATGGATAAATTTCGCACATATTTCATTGATTAATTAAGCTATTTCGACATTCTGTCTATATATAAAACAGCCTACCAAAATTGTTCGGATAGAGCCATAGTTGGTCATAGATCCTATATACAGAAATGTTACTCATTTCTAAATTCCTAAATCCATATAAAACAAGTAGGAAAGTATAGTCGGGCATGGCCGACCATATAATACCCTACACCATGAGTATATTTTTAAAATTTTTACTTTTTATAAAGAAACTTTTATGTTG
>NW_025807697.1:0-1839 GCF_022045245.1 Lucilia cuprina
CTAGAACAGAACTAGAACAGAACTAGAACAGAACTAGAACAGAACTAGAACAGAACTAGAACAGAACTAGAACAGAACTAGAACAGAACTAGAACGGAACTAGAAGAAAACTAAAACAAAACTAGAACTGAACTAAAATTTAACCCCAACTAAGCTAAAACAATCAGAGATATATGGTCATTTATTTAAGATTTCTTTATATTTTCAATACAATAGTACACTATGGGTACTTCCGACATATACCGTTATAATATGTTCGTGTCAAACAAGTCGTGGCTATGGCTCTATGTTCCACTTCAAGCCAGCAACACTTTCCAGTAAACATAACCAACAAGTTGTGTGTTTTGATTCAAATGGGGTGTTAGCTAATTCTATGCTGTTTGAGTTTGAGGTCTAATGGTTTTGGCCCAATGTGAGCATTGTCTCTCGCTCTCTCTCCACCATCAACATATCATATTTTTGGCCAAATAAACACAACAATGTGTCTGGGCCTTATTAAACTAAAGTTTAGTTTTAAAGCGAGTTTCAACGTGTTCGGTAGCCACAAATAAAATATAAAGAAAATGCGCTAAAAAAATATTAAAAATTTAAATGAGAAAAAAATTTAACTTAATGTGTGTCTTATTATAAAAAAATTAGTAAGAGAAAAAATTAAAAAAAAAAATACAACAAAAAATCAAAGAATGAAGATAATTTTTAATGAAATGAATAACAAATTAAAGCGATAAATTTATTTAGAAAAATATTAATTAAAGTGATAGAATTTGAGAAAAAAAAAACAAATTGAAGCCAGATAGTGTTTAAAAAAGTTAGCTGTGGGCAGTGAAATATTCTTTGAAAAAAATTTAAAAAAAACCTAAAACATGTATTAAGTAGGTTGTTTATTTATTATAGAAATTACACAAAAAGTGTTGTTAGAAAAAGTTAAAAAATAAAACAAAAAAGTACAAGTTACAACAACTTGAAGTGGTTTGAATAACAAGAAAAAGGTGTTAAATTAGAAAAAAGTTTACAGCCAACAAAAGTACCAATTTGTGTTTAAAATTACAGTAAATGATTGAATAAATTCAAATAAAGTATAAAAAAAAAATTATAAAAATTACTTCCTCAAATTTAAAAAAAATATACAAAAATTCTTTTAACTAAAAAAAATATATATAAAAATTTTTGTGACTCCCCCTGCATTTTACCAACTTTATTAATACTGTTTCAACTAATTGCTGCCTGCCTGATTATATTAAAAAAAAACTGCAAATATTTGTAAGTGGTTACTGTTAAAGCCGCTGCTATTTTCTCATTTCTTTGTTTTATTGCAGAAATTTTAAATGTAAATTTTCTTTAAATATATAAAACAATGGAAAAAATCTCAAGAAAAGTTGAGGGAAAAACTGAAGAAAAAATATTTATTTTTTTTGTTATTTATTTTAAAGTGTTACAAATGCATAAATTATAAAAACATATATAATTTTCAATGAATACAGGGAAGTAGGCCAAGAGATAAAGTTGGTTCTAAAGAAAAAAAACATAAAAAATGAATTAGTTTTTAAAATTTAATTAAAAACGGAAGTGAAAAGGAAAATTAAAATAATTTAGATGTTTTTGGTTTACAGTTTTTATTAATCAATTATTGCTCTTTGAAAAATTTAAACATCTCTATTTTGCCGTTCGCAAAAGGAACTAGTCACGCAACTAGTTCTTTGGGATTAAAAACGTAGAACAGAACTAGAAAATAACTAGATCAGAACTAGAACAGAACTAGAACAGAACTAGAACAGAACTAGAACAGAACTAAAACAGAACTAGAACAGAACTAGAACAGAACTAGAACAGAACTAGAAC
>NW_025807698.1:0-2622 GCF_022045245.1 Lucilia cuprina
TCTAGTTCAGTTCTAGTTCAGTTCTAGTTCAGTTCTAGTTCAGTTCTAGTTCAGTTCTAGTTCAGTTCTAGTTCAGTTCTAGTTCAGTTCTAGTTCAGTTCTAGTATTGTCCTATTTCAGTTCTATATCCAAAAATATATATATAAAATATAAAACTACTATCGTCTATAGTTTTGTTTATAGTCTAGTCAATATTTTAAATTGTATATTTTTTCAGTTTATTCTATTCCATATGTGTATAGCAATACAGTGTGTCTAGTTTTTAAAGTTAGTTTGTTTAGTTATTTTTTGTTTTTTTTTTCTTCCATAGACAAGTGTCTTAGTGTTTGTTGTGTTATGGGTGTTATATTTTGGAATTTTTTTATTTTTATATTTTATATAGCAATAAAAAATATAAGCAATACAGTGTGTCTAGTTTTTAAAGTTAGTTTGTTTAGTTATTTTTTGTTTTTTTTTTTCTTCCATAGACAAGTGTCTTAGTGTTTGTTGTGTTATGGGTGTTATATTTTGGAATTTTTTTATTTTTATATTTTATTTTTTGTTTAGATTTTGTTACGGTGGTTTGTTTGGTTTAAATAAAACTTGTTCTTTAGTTGTTGTTGATGTTGCTGTGCTACGGTTATCCAAAAATAGATTGTATTTTTTAGTATTTTATTTAGCAGACAAATATTTTTGATTGTAAGTGCATATTGGTGTTTGCTTTTATTTTTTATATGTTGTTTGTTTTTTGGATAGTGACCACAGAATGAGTCGGTTATTTGGTTAGGTTGATAAGAACATTTTTATTTTAGTTAATGGAAATTGGGAAATGGGGTTAAAAAAGTAATTTATATTTGAGATTTTCTCTATAAGAGATTTTGTTTATTTAGTAGGGGTGGAAAAGTTTAAAATGTATTTTTTGGATTTTTAACGATTATTCGTTTTTTTTTCGTTTTTGTAAGTTTATAACACTAGTTGGCATTTATTGATTTGCCAAAATTGTTACAGTTTTTTATTTGAACTTTAAAGAAAAAAGTTTTTGTATGTTCATGAAAATACTAGATAAAATGGAACATGTTAACGACTTTACAAATATGTGGCAATTTGCAGTTAGTTTTTTTTTGTGTTTTTAGTATAATTGGAAAAAATATTTAGTAAGTTTTCATTTTTTAATTGACAATTACATTTAAAATAGTGGGCGTATGAGTGTTAAAAAATTAAATGAAAATAATCATACGCTCTGGTGAACATATATTTTCAGCTGATTGTGAATTTTATGATATTTTTTATGTTTAATCGGTCAAGTGAGTAATAAAAAGTAATATTCATAATGCAGTGATTCGTTTATTTTAGTTTCAAAACTTTTGTTTTAAAAACTTTAAATTTAATAAAAAAGAACAATTTCTTAAAAAAACGATTACTTTTAGATCTTTAAAACATATTTTCTTAACTTTCTTTTAAATCTGTTTAAAAAAAAAAATTCTAAAGAAAAAGTATTCTTTCTATTTCTATGGCACCTTTTTTGAGGCCATTAAGTCATCGTTTTTGCATAAATTTCATTTGATAAAACAAACTTCATTGAATAATTTAAAATGTTTTTTTTTTAAGTAAATTTTTAAAAATGAAATATACAGAAAGAAAATGGTAAATGTTGCTGTATGTGTGTTAACAAATCCCTAAGAAACATCCGGTTTCAGTTAAAAGGCCAACTTTGTGTTGCTTTTAATAAACTTTTATGTTTCTATTACAAAAAAAAAAGACAGAAAGAAAGAAAATATTTATGAAACAAAAGTAAAAAAATATAATAATATAAAGTAAGAAAATGAAATCAATGATAAGCCATTAAGAACATTTTTTTGTAGAAATTTAAAACAAAATTCCAGATAATTTTAAAATATTACAAAAAAAACCTTTAAAGAAAATTGCCAAAGACCAAAGAGACAAAACCAGGAACTAAAAGTATTTCCATCTAAAAATAAAACTTATCATATGCTGCAGGTTTAACGCCAGGCAAACAACCTCACTCTCCTGGCCTTAACTATAAAGCCACTTATCTTTACAAGAAAATATAAACAGCCTGTTTGACACTCATTCATTCATACCATCTACATTGTACCTATCTATCTCTACCTGTTATGTACATAATGTTACAAACCATCATACATATTTTCTTGTTTTCGTATCTACAATGTTGCTAAACACAAAAGTCATTATGTAAATTCCCCTAAAGGTGATGAGAAATAAATGATGTTATATGAAGAAAATTTTCAAATTTCATCTACATGAAAAGTTATAAACCTTGTAAACATACGCATACTTTTACACTCTCTTTAAATCAAATCAAAACTGACGACTGAGACCATTTTTAAAGTGACAGCAGATTTTTGCAATAGAACGCTATAATAGGTAAACTATGATGTACATATAAATGGAACTTAACAGGAAAGTAGAGAAAAATTTATTCTAGTCTGTACTAAAGTCTATATTCTAGTTTTAGTACAGCCAATATTCTATTGTATAGTCTAGTCCATAGTATAGTCTATAGTGTAGTCCATAGTGTAGTCTATAGTCTAGTCTATAGTCTAGTCTATAGTCTAGTCTATAGTCTAGTCTATAGTCTAGTCTATAGTCTAGTCTATAGTC
>NW_025807699.1:0-1595 GCF_022045245.1 Lucilia cuprina
TAGTTCAGTTCTAGTTCAGTTCTAGTTCAGTTCTAGTTCAGTTCTAGTTCAGTTCTAGTTCAGTTCTAGTTCAGTTCTAGTTCAGTTCTAGTTCAGTTCTAGTTAAGGAAAAATATATCTTATTTTAGAAAATTTTCCAAAATTATTAATATAGAAGAAATTTTGTAAAACAGAAAAAATTTCAAATTCTCTAAAAAAATCTTACATTAAATTTGATACAGTGCAAAATTTTCAAATACATCCCTTGATTATAACATGAACACCTGGTCACCCTAATGATATAAAATATGTTTAATCTATTTTGCTTTTCGTTACCTTTAGATATAATTGTGCGAGTTTCTTTCTAAGACAATATTCTTATCTGTAATTCAAAGTTTATTTTCTATTTAAGTATTAAATAATTCATTTAATTAAATGGCTAAAAATACTACGTTACTGACAACACTTTTACCAGCAATTTGCGTTAAAAATATTTAACAACAATTAATACAAAGTATTTTTAATTTTAAAAATAATTCTTATAATTTAAATTGTTTTGATTTTAAACAAATAATAATAAACATTTTTTATTTCAAAATTTTATAAGACGATTATTTAACGTTTACTAAGTGACAGGTATTGGCGCCTATTTGAAGGCGAATGACCTTTAGTTATAAAAAAAAGTGATATAAATTTGTATTTATTGTCTCGTCAGAAAATAAAATGTTTTCATAATTTCTCATAATAATCTTTAAAATCAAAAGTTTTTATATTTACAAGACAATCATATGGATGTATGGATGTGTTTATGTCATATTACATTTTATTACGTTTTAAATAATAATAAACATATTTTTATTGTTATATAAATATTAATAAAACTACTAAACATTTTTAAAAAAGAGGAGTTTATAAAATTTTAAAAAAGTAATAAATGTTTTTGATGACAAAAATTTTATAAACAATATTTCTAAAAAAACTTTTAAGACAATTATAATTTGATAAAGAAAATTATAAATTTTTAACCTTTTTATTTTAATGTAATAAAGAATAAAGGCATTAGAGTATTAACGAATAATAAATGTTCGAAGGACCATTTTTTTTAAACTCATTCAGCAATTTTTTATTTTTTGTTTCAATCGAATCCTATTTTTTTATATTTTTAACATTAACAAAATATTTCATATTGTGTTCTTTATTAAATATTTATATTTTATCACGACAATATTGCTTGTTGCAAATTTTTTAAACAAACTATACAGTATTTAGTTGTAAAAGTTAATTTTACACTGGCGCCATTAGTAAAAGTAAATATTTATGTTTTTAGAAATTTGTTATAGTTTGGTGTGATATTTACAAAAATTATTAACTTTTTTGCACATGATTTACCAGAAAATACAATTTAAATTTTAATATAAAAAGTTTGCCTAAAATGTTCACGACTTTAGTTCAGTAATCGGTTTGCGAGCTTTCACGCATTGCTTTAATAATTGCAGATTCCGTTTCCTGGAACTAGAACTGAACTAGAACTGAACTAGAACTGAGCTAGAACTGAACTAGAACTGAACTAGAACTGAACTAGAACTGAACTAGAACTGAACTAGAACTGAACTAGA
>NW_025807700.1:0-2471 GCF_022045245.1 Lucilia cuprina
TCTAGTCTATAGTCTATAGTCTAGTTTATAGTCTAGTATAGTCTAGTCTATAGTCTAGTCTATAGCCTAGTCTATAGTCTAGTCTATAGTCTAGTCTATAGTCTAGTTTATAGTCTAGTCTATTGTCTAGTCTATTGTCTAGTCTATAGTCTAGTCTATAGTCTAGTCTGTTGTCTAGTCTATAGTCTAGTCTATAGTCTAGTCTATTGTCTAGTCTATAGTCTAGTCTATAGTCTAGTCCATAGTCTAGTCTATAGTCTAGTCTATAGTCTAGTCTATAGTCTAGTCTATAGTCTAGTCTATAGTCTATTCTATAGTCTAGTCTATAGTCTAGTCTATAGTCTAGTCTATAGTCTAGTCTATAGTCTAGTCTATAGTCTAGTATATAGTCTAGTCTATAGTCTAGTCTATAGTTTAGTCTACAGTCTAGTCTATAGTCTAGTCTATAGTCTAGTCTATAGTCTAGTCTATAGTCTAGTCTATAGTCTAGTCTATAGTCTAGTCTATAGTCTAGTCTATGGTTTAGTTTATAGTCTAGTTTATAGTCTAGTCTGTAGTCTAGTCTATACTTTCTAAAGTCTAGTCTATAGTTTAGTCCATAGGCTAATCTCTTTAGTCTAGACTATAGTCTAGTCTATAGTTTAGTCTATAGTCTAGTCTATTGGCTAGTCTATAGTCTAGTATAAGGCTAATCTTTAATAGTCTATAGTTTAGTCTATTGGCTAGTTTATAGTCTAGTCTATAGGCTAATATCTAATAGTCTATATTCTAGTTAACATTGTAGTCCAGCCTATACTCTTATGCAGATTTTATACTAGATTATAGTCCAGCCTATATAATAGACTAGTCTGGACTAAAAAGTAGACTCTAGTTCAGTCTTAAATATAAACTATAGTCCACACTAAAGGTGCACACTAAAATAAAGCCCTACTATCATCATGGTTATAATCCTCGATTATTACCTATACTATAGTCCATGCAGGACACAAGTCTATAAATATTCCTTTGCCTTTTATACGTTTAGCTTAACTTACAAATTTTAATTTAAATTATTTATGCCTTTTATGATTAGTTTCCTTGTTTTTGTTGTATTTTGCTACCATACTAACTTTATAATTGATTAAACATTATAAATACCCTCATAAAATGATTGTATTTTCGGAGAGAAAAAAATAATCCCTTTTTCCGGCCAGCTTTAATCAAAACCCTCATATATTCATATCCTTTGAAATTGAAATTTTGTTATTTGAAAATTGGCCGTTTACATTAAAAAATAAAACAGTTTTTTCTATTAAATTAAGCAACTAACAAGAATGTTTTTTTCTCTACAATATTTTTGTTTTCTATTCATGGTAATTTAAATTTAACCAAGCAGAAAAGTTTGAAGAAAAAAAAACAGAAAGAAATCCTGTAAAAAATCTATAGAAAACAACTACAAGAAAAGGGCAGATGTCAGTAGGATGAAATATACATTTATTTTATCTACTAACATGTTAAATATATGTTTGTTTAAGGATAATAAACGTATGCTTCGGTTCATGTTAAACTGCTGCTTATGTTAATCGAAAAAATCTAATAGAAAAACAAACATGAAATAGTTATAGCCAACCCTAGTATTAGGGTAAAAAGCTCGGTATTAAATACTTAAACCATGTATTATAGTTCTGTTCTGTTCTGTTTTTTTTTTTTTTTTTTTGTGGGTTTTACTGGTAAATAGATGACCATTATTTGTTTAGAGTTAGGGATATACATACATATTTAGTCACTATTCATTTGTTAGAAAGCATTAAGTAAAAAAGTTAAGTCAAAAAGGTAAAATAGTACAAATAACTAATGGGTCTACGTCCTGGTAGTTGAAAAGAAGTGTGCTGTAGTTGAGTTTGCTCTCAGTGTTAAGTGGGTAATGAATGATTGTTATTCACCTGGAAAAATGTATTATTTGTTAAAGTTAAAAATTGATTAAAAATTGTTCAAAGCTATTTTTAAAAATTAAAAAAACAAATAATAGACTAGAATAAAGACTAGACTAAAGACTAGCCTAGAGACTGCACTAAAGATTAGACCGTAGTCTAGACTTTAGCCTATACAATAGACTAAACTATAGACTAGACTGTAGACTTGACTATAGAGTAGGAAATAAACAAGTCTATAGACTAGACTATAGACTAGAATATAGACTAGACTATAGACTGGACTGTAGACTAGACTATAGACTAGACTATAGACTAGACTATAAACTAGACTATAGACTAGACTATAGACTAGGCTAGACTATAGAGTATACTATAGAGTAGACTATAGACTAGATTATAGACTAGACTATAAACTAGACTATAGGCTAGACTATAGAGTATACTATAGAGTATACTATAGAGTAGACTATAGACTAGACTATAGACTAGACTATAGACTAGACTATAGACTAGACTATAGACTAGACTATAGACTAGACTATAGACTAGACTATAGAC
>NW_025807700.1:2824-3049 GCF_022045245.1 Lucilia cuprina
CTAGACTATAGACTAGACTATAGACTAGACTATAGACTAGACTATAGACTAGACTATAGACTAGACTATAGACTAGACTATAGACTAGACTAGACTATATACTAGACTGCATATCTGCATATCTATCTATCTATCTATCTATCTATCTATCTATCTATCTATCTATCTATCTATTTATCTATCTATCTATCTATCTATCTATCTATCTATCTATCTATCTATCTA
>NW_025807701.1:0-2029 GCF_022045245.1 Lucilia cuprina
TAGTCTATAGTCTAGTCTATAGTCTAGTCTATAGTCTAGTCTATAGTCTAGTCTTTAGTCTAGTCTATAGTCTAGTCTATAGTCTAGTCTATAGTCTAGTCTGTAGTCCAGTTTATGGCCTAATCTATAGTAGACTATGTTTAAGACATTGTCTGTAGTGTAGTATATAGTGTAGTTGATAGTGAAATCTATAGTTTAGTCTATAGTTTAATCTAGAGTCTAATTTATAGTATATTCTATGGTCTAGTCTATAATCTAGTCTATAGTCTAGTCTATAGTCTATATTATAGAGTTTAGTCTTTGTTCTATTCTATAGTCTAGTCTAGTTTTTGGTATAGTCTTCTATTTTGCACTAAAATTTAGACCTATAAATAAGTATCTTTCCAATTTTTTAAAAAAGGTTAAAGCCCCTTAAAAGAAAATTTGATTAAAGCAAACTCGTAAATCGTAAAGCAAATTATTCACATTATAAAATTTTCCACACTCTGTTTGTATTTTTTAAAAAAAAAATATTAAAATTTGTTTTAATAAAAATATTTAACATTATAATAACAAAAAATATTTGGCAAAAATAAAACACACACAGTTCAACAAAAGACAATCTGTGAATGTTTTTGTAAATTTTTTGTATAGAAACCTTTTAAAAGCCATTAAAAATTAGCACAAATATTTTTAACACCTTTATTAGCTGGCCCATGATATTTACGTAGTTGACGCCCTAAACTTTAAAACATAAATATTTTTATTAATGAATTTATTATTATTGTGATTGTTATTAATTTTGCGTTAAAATGTTTATTATACTTTATTAAGATAAATCTATTATGTAAATAAACTTTTAAACAGTTGTTTTTTTTTGCATTAATTTCTTTCTTAATTTTCAAATCAAATAAGTAAATTATAAAATAATTTCAATTTAATGAAATAAAATGAATAAGAAATAATGTGTTGGCAAAAAATTTAATTCATCAAAATCATGGAGATTTTTGTTTTCGTGTTTAAATTGTTGTTAATTTGACAGCCGGAGCTGTAAAACGTTTTTAATTTTTTTGGGTTATTTTTTGATTATTGTTTTTTGTTTAGGTGTAATTGTTTATTTTTATTCGCTAAAAATAAATAAAATTTAATTGGGTGTAATGAGGCTGTCAAAAAATGTTTATGACTTGTTGGTGGAGAGAAAAAAAATTTTAAACTCGTGATAATCGCTTTAATAAAAATTGATATAAATAAAGAAATACTCAATATATAGAAAGCTTATTTGTTAAGAGAAAGGCTAAATGGGTAATTGATACTTTCTGCATTAGCTTAACAAAATATTTAAGAAATTAGAGCAACATGAATAAGTAAATACGTATTATATGTGAACCTAAAGCAAATATTGTAAAATTTAAATATAATATTTTAACAGATCTATGAATTTGACAACAATTTGAACTGTAATTTTGTTAATTGTGGCAACAGAATTAATAATTGCCCTATAATTATATTCTTTACTATATAATTTTGTTCAACACCAAATTAATTTCATTGATATTCTCTTTACACACAAAGTTAAATTTTTTGTTTTAATTCATTTGTTTGTTATTTTCTAAATACATAAATTATAACTGAAATGTTATTATTTTATATAATTTTTTTTACAATAAATTTTCTATCTTTTTTGCCAACTCACTAACACGCAACAAAAAAATAAGTACATATTTAATATTTTTTATGTTTGTTTTATTATTGGTTACAGTGTGAAATAGCAAATAAATTATTAAATTTTAATTATTATTTATTGGTCCAGTAATTACCTTTATTTCGAATAAGATAAATGTTATTTTCATACTCTAATTGACATTTATTTCTAAAACGTATTGAATGTAAAATAATTTTCTAAAAATGTTGATTACAGTGAAAATTGTTATATATTTTTTATTGTCAGATTTTTATCTGGAAAAGTTTTTTAATATCAATTTGCTTGCGATTTCTGTTTTTGATTTATAGCATCTTGTGAATTGTTTCAAAATGATTAAATCATTTCAGA
>NW_025807702.1:0-1421 GCF_022045245.1 Lucilia cuprina
TTACTCGCTTAAAAATGGGAATATAGCGATGAAATTCGACACACATAAGTTTTATGCAAGCCAATATCTCTCAACCAAATTTTATGTATATCGGTCCATAATTGACCCAACCCCCTATATAACGTCCCCTTCAGAAAATGACTTTAACGCTCATTACTGGCATAAAAATGGGAATATAGCGATGAAATTTGACATAAGTAAGTTTCTTACTAGCCAAAATCTTTCTATGAAATTTTATGTGGATCGGTCCATAATTGACCCTACCCCCCATATAACGTCCCCTTCAGAAAATGACTAACTGGCTTAAAAATAGGAATATAGCGATGAAATTCGAATCACATAAGTTTCATGCAAGTCAATATCTCTCAACCAAATTTTATGTATATCGGTCAATTATTGACCCTACCCCCCATATAAGGTCCCCTTCAGAAAATGAGTTTAAAGCTCATTAATCTCTTAAAAATAAAAGTATAGCGATGATATATGACATAAGTAAGTTTCTCACTAGCCAAAACCTCTCCTACTAGCCAAAACCTCTCTATGAATTTTATGTGGATCGGTCCATAATTGACCCTAACCCCCATATAAAGTCCCCTTCAGAAAATTACTTTAACGCTCATTATTCGCTTAAAAATACAAGTATAGCGATGAAATTTGACATAAGTAAGTTTCTTACTAGCCAAAACATTTCTATGAAATTTTATGTGGATCGGTCCATAATTGACCCTACCCCCCATATAAGGTCCCCTTCAGAAAATGACTTTAACGCTCATTACTGGCTTAAAAATGGGAATATAGCGATGAAATTCGACACACATAAGTATCATGCAAGCCAATATCTCTCAATCAAATTTTATGTATATCGGTCCATAATTGGCCCTACCCCCCATATAAGGTCCCCTTCAGAAAATGACTTTAACGCTCATTACTGGCTTAAAAATACAAGTATAGCGATGAAATTTGACATAAGTAAGTTTCTTACGCCAAAACTTCTCTATGAAATTTTATGTGGATCGGCCCATAATTGACCCCCCATATAAGGTCCATTAAGCTACTACTGGCTTAAACAGACGAATATAGCGATGAAATTTGATATAAGTAAGTGTCTTACAGGCCAAAAAATCTTTATGAAATTTTATGTGGATCGGTCCATAATTGACCCTACCCCCCATAAAAAGTCTTCCCATAAACTTTCTTTAATGCTCATTACTGGCTCAAAAATATGATCACAACAATGAAATTACACGGAAGTGTGATTTATACAAGTCGAGATTTACCAAATTTTATGTGGATCGGTCCATAGTTGACCCTTCCCCCCTTCAGAAAACGACTTTAGCGTTAATTATGGGCGTAAATATAGCGAATATAGCATAGAAATTTGACATAAGTATATATCTTAGGAACCAAAACCTCTATATCAA
>NW_025807703.1:0-1310 GCF_022045245.1 Lucilia cuprina
GTTCAGTTCTAGTTCAGTTCTAGTTCAGTTCTAGTTCAGTTCTAGTTCAGTTCTAGTTCAGTTCTAGTTCAGTTCTAGTTCAGTTCTAGTTCTAGTTCAGCTCTAGTTTAGTTCTTGTTCTAGTTCAGTTCTAAATTGGTTTTCTAGATTTAAAATGTTTTAAAATTATTTTTCTACATTCTTCATTGACCTACTTAACGCATGACTGTTATATTTACATAAAAAATTATAAAGTATTCGCCCGCATGCGATAAGTATGAAGTATGTATATATTGTTTAAGGAATATATGTTCCTTGTATACATGTGAGTTTTATTAGAAATTTCTATTAAGTTACAGTTCTCTGGGTATTTGAATAAGTATTAAGTTGTTATACATACATACTTCTCGTACTCACATGGTAAAGAAAATCATTAATTTTATAATGCATCATGAACTGTAACTTAAGAGAAATAACCAAAGGCCTAAAAATTAATTTAATGCTGCAAGTTATTATTTAAGGAAAACATGTGGCAAATGTTAAGGTTTCTCTATACTTAAAAATTCATATTAAATTTATTAGCCAAATGTAAAAGATTTTTTTCTCTCCGCTTATTAACAGTACGACGTATGATTGCTATTTAACTCCCATATAATCAAAAATTATGTATACGCCACCTGCCTTTTTTTATTATCAAAAATTTTTCATAAAAAAAGTTAAATAAAGAATTTTTATAAGCTGTTAAGAACTTCTTTGTTGTATTCATACTTTTATATTCATTTCTAAACTTTATATTTATAGTATAAAAGAAATAATTTTCCCATTGTTAAAAACTAATAATCATATGGCTGTACGGACAACCAACAGTAGACAAATAAACATTTTTAATATCAGCACTTAAATCTGATTTTATTGTTTAAATTTTATTATATTTTTAACACAATTTTTTATCTGTCACAAAACAAGTAAACAATAACAAAAAAAATAATAATAATAAAATTACCTAAAAATTTCTAAAAATGAATTTTGACATAAATTTTGTTGTCAATTGGTATTTTGTAGATAAATATAATTTCTTTCTTATATAAACACATCCATATACGTAAATAAAAATTGCGGATATTTTTCTTTATTTTTATAGAAGAATAAATGTCCGCAATTCAAAATTAACGAATCATAAAAAAATTAAAATTTTTTAACTAATGGAGCATCAAAGCTGTACCGAAATAAACTGGAACTGAACTAGAACTGAACTAGAACTGAACTAGAACTGAACTAGAACTGAACTAGAACTGAACTAGAACTGAACTAGAACTGAACTAGAACTGAAC
>NW_025807704.1:0-2714 GCF_022045245.1 Lucilia cuprina
AGACTATAGACTAGACTATAGACTAGACTATAGACTAGACTATAGACTAGACTATAGACTAGACTATAGACTAGACTATAGACTAGACTATAGACTAGACTATATACTTGACTATAGACTAGACTATAGACTGGACTATAGACTAGACTATAGACTGGACTATAAATTAGACCATGGACTAGACTATAGACAAATATATAAACATTTTACATCCATTTAAGCCTCCTTTGTCGCATAGTATGGCCCTGACTGCATAATAAAATGTTATTACAATTTACCAATGCTAATAACTGATGCACATATGACGTTAATGTTGTTGGCTAAATGGTTTTGCAACATTTTCAAATATTTTTTCGAGTACCAACTAAGTATCATATCTACAATTGTACTTCAGATGCAAATGGTTCATCATTTGCAAAAAAGATATACAGCAAAAAAAAAGGGTCATACACATTCAACCTAACTACCACCTTCTTTATTCAGCTCTCTCTCTCTGACTATTACAAATAAACGCAGCATATTAGCCCTAGCTCGTATGCATATATCATTAGAATTTGACAATGTTATAGCCCCCACACTTTATGTTCCACCTAAATAATAGATGGTCTAGATTTAAACCTAGAGTACATAGCTAGTTGGAGCTCATAGTTAAAAGGGTCGTACGTCATATTAAACGAGTGTATGTAGTAATTTTTTCGACACATTGTAAACGTTTGAAAGAAGTCTGTTTTGTTTTTTCCTACTAACATAAATATTAAGTCCGTTAGTAGTAAAAAAAAAACTTGGTTATACTTAGTTGGCAAGGAAAAAACAATTGCTGCTGCTGGTGGTGGTTTGTTTTCAGTTAGCTGTAAGTTAAGTTGAGTGAGTGACCAAGCACACCTAGTGGCATTGCCTTCGGTTGTTTGGGTCAGCAAATAATTCGTAAATTTATACACCCGCTTAAAAAAAAAAAAAAAAAAAAAAAAAAAAATTCTGTTATTTTTCATTTGTATCAAAATGTTTTTGTTGTTGTTGCTATTTTTGTATGTTTTAGTTGGTGTTGGCTTTTTGGATTTGATTTTTTCTTTCGGAGGGGGGGGGGGGGGGGTTTTGTTTGCAGTTTTAATGATTTTGTTTCAATACCCTACAAAGAATCAAGTTTGCACACTGTAGTTTATATAAAACAATGTTAAATGTAACGTTTAATAAAACTAAGTTTAACATTTAAACTCGATTAGTGTTTGATATGCTTTAAAACATTTTAAAGTAACAATCGGAGCAAGTTTAAGTTAAAAGTTTACAAATTTAAATTCTAGACAACTTTAACATAAAAACTGTAACAATTTTTAAATTAAGGTTTAAACTCAAGTTTAGTAAAACTGGTTTTTAATTGAAAATAATTTTAAGCTTGAAATGTGATGAAATAATGTTTAAGAGGTTAAAACTTGAAATAAGCTCTACAATTTAAATTTTAGTTTTATGTTTAAACTCAAGCTTAGTAAAACGGGGTTTAAATTGAAAACAAGTTTAAGCTTTAAATGTAATGAAATAGCATTTAATAGATTAAGACTAAAATAATCCATATTTTATACTTTAATTTTATGTTTAAACTTATGCTCAGTTAAACTAAGTTTGAAGTAATATTGAGTTTAAGCTTAAATAAAGAATTATTCAACAGAAACACAACAACAACTTCAGTTTATGATTTAACGTTTAAACCAAGTTGTGTAAAACAAAGATTAGTTTTTTTAGAAGTTTAAGCTTAAACTTTGATGTTTGAAAAAATAAAAACTTAAGTTAAAACTTTTCATATATTTGTTTGTAAATTCATGCTTTAACTTAAGCTTAAGTTAAACTTATTAAAAGTTTAAGATTAAATTTTATAAATTAAAGCTTAAACTCGAGTTTAGTAAATCTTAGTTTGACTTTATAACAAGTTTAAGCTAAAACTTTGATGATTCACTAAATATTTAGCTTAAATATATGCAATCTACTATTTTTTTGTAATTTCATTCTTAAACTCAAGTTTAGTTAAACTTAGTTTAAAGAGAAGTCAAGTTTAAGCTTAAATTTTTATCATTTTAGACTCACAAGTATTAAGGTAAAAGAATAAAAATATATTTTTTTAATTAAAGCTTAAACTCGAGTAATGCGTAGCAAGTTTAAGCTTTAAATTTAATGTTTTATTAAATATTAAACTTAAGTCTAAACATTTTATTTATAAATTTGTTATTTTAAGCTTAAACTCAGGTTTATTTAAACATAGTTTAAAAAAACACAAGTTTAAGCTTTAGTTTTATAATATATAAACTTAAAACCCTTAAACGATGTTTTAAAAAATATTAATTAATGAATTAAAGCTTAAACTTTGGTTTAGTTAAACCGAGTACATGCACACATGTAGTATATTACGGTTTCCCCTCTACCTGTATTAACCACTTAAACTCACTTTTGTTGATTTTTGGTTGCTACTTGTATTTACATGATTTTTTTTCAATATTTTGTTGTTTTTTTCATACAACAACAACAACAACAAAAAACTGCTTTACAAGCATTTTCAACATTCTTAAACATTGTAAATAGTACCTCCCCTACCCCTTTGTTAACCCTCCTTTAGATTGGTAGTATGTTTATACCCTACACCACTATAGTGGGGAGGGTATTATACGTTTGTGCTGATGTTTGTAACATACAAAAATATTGGTCCAATACCCACCTTAAAGTATACCGAT
>NW_025807705.1:0-1352 GCF_022045245.1 Lucilia cuprina
CTATAGTCTAGTCTATAGTCTAGTCTATAGTCTAGTCTATAGTCTAGTCTATAGTCTAGTCTATAGTCTAGACTATAGTCTAGTCTATAGTCTAGTATATAGTCTAGTATATAGTCTAGTCTATAGTTTAGTCTATAGTCAAATCTATATATATAGTCTAGTCCATAGTCATATCTATACTTTTGTACCTCATTAAAGTCTTGTCATAAGTCTTATCTGCAATTCTTTTAGATACTACAACGATGTATTATTTTCAAAAATGACCATTATCTGTAAAAGTTCGCGTCTAATTTTAGAACTATGTAAAAAGTCGTGAGAAAATTGTCGAAATTCCTAAACAATATATGCACTTCTTGTGAATTTATTTAAACTTCTTTTTACAGTAATTTTCCTTATTACGTTATAGATTGTATTTCTTGTTTTATATACAATCATTTTTCCATAATAAATAATTGTTACAATGTATCATTGAAAATGCCATTAATGCTGATGACGACGACAAAGACGAAGATGATTCAGAAAACCAGAATCACCTTTCTACCTTTAAAACAATGTTGCTGATATAAATATTTTCAAGGTTAATTTTAAGTACATATTTGTACCACACACTAGAGCAACAGCTCAACACTCTGTTGCACTAATATTAACTGGTCAACTGAACTTAAAATATAGGTAAAAAAAAACGTCTTTAATGCTGATGTTGCCGGTGCTGCAGTCATTTGCTGTTGCTGATTGTTATGATGATGATATTCATAAACTAGCTGCACGCACATTATATTGTTGATAATATTGATTGCCTTTAGGTAACAAATTGTGGTAATAATATCAAATATGGTATTACAAAGTACATAAAAGGCTAAATAAAAATACAAGTGATTCAGTTTTGTACTCATATTTTTCGTTAGCTTTTAGCTTATTTTAGAAGAACACTAAGATAAAGTTGTTGTTTATGTTTAAAATATTAAATATGAGAAAAATGCGGTTAAGAATTTTTGAAATCGTCTTGAAATTAACTATGCTATAGACTAGACTATAGACTGGAATATAGAGTAGACTAATGACTAGACAATAAACTAGACTATAGACTTGACTATACTAAAGACTAGACTACAGACTAGATTATAGATTAGACTATAGACTAGGCTATAGACTAGTCCATAGACTATACTACAGATTAGAGTATAGACTAGAATACAGACTAGACTGTAGACTAGACTATAGAATATAGACTGTAGACTAGACTGTAGACTAGACTATAGACTAGACTATAGACTAGACTATAGACTAGACTATAGACTAGACTATAGACTAGAATATAGACTAGACTATTGACTAGACTATAGACTAGACTA
>NW_025807706.1:0-1334 GCF_022045245.1 Lucilia cuprina
ACTGAACTAGAACTGAACTAGAACTGAACTAGAACTGAACTAGAACTGAACTAGAACTGAACTAGAACTGAACTACAACTGAACTAGAACTGAACTAGAACTAGAACTTCACTATTGAATTATAAATTGAACTCGTTAATAATTTTTATAAAAAGAAAATTTCACTATATTCCTAGAACATCGGTCCATATATAAATTTGTGCAAAACTAATGTAAGGCATCATATTATAGACCTTGACCGACTTTTCAATCTTACTTCATTCTATGAATTGAATTAAGCCTCTGTCTAAATGTCTGTCCGACTGTCTGCTGCATATTGAGTAGAGTAATAATATGTATGATGGAATTGATTAAATCAGTTTATACGTTCATCCTTCCTCGAAAAAAGAGAAAAAATCACAAAAAGCAGTTTGTTTGAAATCTCATTTTATATTCTGAATCGAAAACAAAAAACCAAATTTATTTTAACAGAATTGTTGCTTAAATTGAATTTTTTATAGAGAAATTTATTGTTTGTTCTTCTCTTGTCTTTTGTAATAGTAATTTAGTCTAGAATTTATCTGTAAAGAAAATCTTTAGTTGTAAGTTGAACAAAAAGAATAAATTTTGTTTCAAATTAATGCCAAGAGTGTGGAAAAAACGTCTTCATAGAAAAAAAAAATCAACACAAGTCTCAAGCAATAGTTGCTTTTAAAACGAGTTAAAAACAAAAGTAATTTGTAATGTAAAAATACATTAATTTAATTTAATCTTAGTTTTCCTCTTCTTGATATAAAAATAATTTATCAGCATTATATAAGTAAAAAATAATGATATTTGTTCGAAATGTGTGAGGTCCGGTTTCTTACCTAGTGTGTCTCTTCATCCTATAGATTTATACTTAAATATTTATTAATGGATTTATGTTGATGAACATTCTTTAAAATGAATCAGTTGGTTTCAATTTAGTAGACACTTTATGATATTTATCTTAGAAATAGTATATTTATTTACTGACCACAATTGTTTTCTATTTTCTCTGAAAAGTGTTCACACATCTGCAGACTAATATTTCATTTAGACACTTTATTACTTTTTTAAAATTTAATCAATTTAAAGTTTGTCATTTATCTTAAGGCATTTAGAGTAAATCTATTGATAAAATCATTAAAAAATTTATAGAAAATCCTACTTAATTATACAAAATAAATTAAATATTATCTAAAATTATGAACCACATACAGTATTTAAGTTCTAGTTCAGTTCTAGTTCTAGTTCAGTTCTAGTTCAGTTCTAGTTCAGTTCTAGTTCAGTTCTAGTTCAGTTCTAGTTCAGTTCTAGTTCAGTTCTAGTTC
>NW_025807707.1:0-1113 GCF_022045245.1 Lucilia cuprina
ACTATCAAAAGAATCTATCTCTGGAGTTCTTGATAAGGTGTCCGCAATAATATTTGAAGCTCCTTTAATGTACCTAATGTCATCTGTAAATTGTGCAATAAATTCAAGGTGACGTGTCTGTCGTGGACTACGTTCAACACGTGAGTTTAAAACTTGAGTAAGCGGTTTGTGGTCTATATAAACAACAAAAGGTCTCCCTTCCAAAAAATGTCTAAAATGCTTTATGTTCAAAAATATTGCTAATAACTCCTTATCAAATGAACTATATTTCACTTCGGAAGGCGTGAGTTTCCTCGAATAAAATGCTATAGGTTCAATTTTATTGCCTATTTGTTGTTGTAAGACTCCACCGATAGCTATGTTTGAAGCATCTACAGTCAAAGATAAATTAGCATCGGGATTAAAAAAATTCAACATTACATGTTTAGCAAACTATCCTTAACCTTTGTGAATGAACTGTTTGCCTCTTCTGACCATGTCACTAGTTTAGCTTTTTCCTTAATTGCATCATTCAACATTTTATGTATAGGACTTAGTAATTCTGCTATTTTCGGTATATACCTGTGATAGTAATTGACCATTCCCACGAACTTTTGTAATTGTTTTACTGATTTTGGTCTATCATATTCACGAATTGCCTTCACTTTTTCGTCTGATGGTCTTATCCCATCGTGTGAAATATTGTAACCCAAAAAGTCAATATTTGGCACTCCAAAAACACATTTTGATATTTTAATGTTTAATCCGTATTTACTTAGTCTTTCAAAAACAACACGAAGGTGGTCAACATGTTCTTCCTCATCTTTACTAGCAACTAAAACATCATCCAAATATACAAAAACGAAGTCTAGACCTTGAAAAACTTCATTAATAAATCTTTGGAATGTTTGTGTGGCATTCCTTAATCCAAAAGGCATTCTAACAAATTCAAATAAGCCAAAAGGAGTTGTAATAGCCGTTTTATGAATATCACATTCTGCTACTGGAATTTGGTGGTAGGCACGGACCAAATCTAATTTAGAAAATATATATTTATCCCTTAAATCTATACCAAGGTCGTGTATATGTGGAATTGGATACCTGTCAGGCACAGTGACACAATTTAACCTGCGG
>NW_025807708.1:0-1598 GCF_022045245.1 Lucilia cuprina
GGGAATTGGACAAGCTACAACGTCCAATACAACAACCTTTGTCAAAAATCCAAAATTCGGGCCCAAACTAAGAAAAACAATTTTGAGTGAAATGTTAATGAACACTTTTTTAAAAACTTTGTTCTACGAAAAACTTTAGAGCAAAACATATTACAAAACAAAATATAGGGAATTGGACAAGCTACAAAGTCCAATACAACAACCTTTGTTAGAAGTCCAAAATTCGGCCTCAAACTCAAAAAACAATTTTGAGTGAAATATTGAAAAACACTTTTTTTAAAACTATGTTATACGAAAAACTTTAGAGCATATTACACACCAAAATGTAGGGATTTGGATTAGCTACAACGTCTAATACAACAACCTTTTTCAGAACTCCAAAATTCGGCCCAAAACTAAAAAAAAAATTTGAGTTAAATATTGAAAACACTTTTTTAACAACTTTGTTTTATGAAAAATATTAGGAGAAAATATATTACGCACGAAACTACCAAAAGTCAAAAATTTGACCCCAAACTCAAAAAACAATTTGAGTGAAAAACTTTGTTTTATGAATAACTTTAGAGCAAAACATATTACACACCGAAATGTAGGGAATTGGGCAATACATATTACACACAAAATATAGGGAATTGATCTATCTACAACGTCCAATACAACACCCTTTGTCAGAAGTCCAAAATTCGGCCCCAAACTCAAAAACAATTTTGAGTGAAATATTGAAAAACACTTTTTTTAAAAACTTTGTTTTATGAAAAACTTTAGAGCAAAACATATTATACACCAAAATGTAGGGAATTAGACTAGCTACAAAGTCCAATACAACAACTATTGTCAGAATTCTAAAATTCGGCCTCAAACTCAAAAAACTATTTAGATGAAATATTGAAGAACATTTTTTTAAAAACTTTATTTTATGAACATATTACAAACCAAAATGAAGGGAATTGGACTAACTACGTCCAATATAACAACCTTTGTCAGGAGTCTAAAATTCGGCCTCAAACTGAAAAAACAATTTTGAGTGAAATATTGAAAAACACTTTTTTTACAAACTTTGTTTTATGAAAAACTTTAGAGCTAAACATATTATACGCTAAAATGTAGGGATAGAACAGCTACAACGTCCAATATAACAACCTTTGTCAGAAGTCTAAAATTAAGCCCCAAACTAAATAAAAAACATTTTCATTGAAATATTTAAAAACATTTTTGAAAAACTTTGTTTTATTGAGCTGAGCTGAGTGAGGGCAGATTGTCCACCACCTGGGAATTTTATATTCCCCGCGGACCAAAAAACTGGAAAAAAACAAATGTGGAGTATGAAAATAAAAATATAAAAGTTACTGTGAGGGGCCAAAATAACCCAGTACCGGCGGCAAGTGTTGATCTACTCGCGAGTCACGTGTTGTCGTCATCCTGCAATCTTGAGCAAAATACTACGGAGGAGGTGTACTGCATGCCACTGGCATGTAGTACACTAAGCTACCTCAGCCTTTAAATATAGATGAGGGGTTCCGACTCTGAATCCTCAGAATATAATAACAACACCATTATAGCAAATTCCAAAAAGGATGAGGTAGTTCAAATGGTGAAAC
>NW_025807709.1:0-1491 GCF_022045245.1 Lucilia cuprina
AACTGAACTAGAACTGAAATAGAAATCAACCGAAACTGAACTTATAATTCGATTTCCCTTAAGTTGATTAAATTAAAAGAATTTTGAAATTTCATATTACAACATGTGTGTTTAAATGTTCCGGTAATTAATATTACTCATCGCCTCCTCTAGAACTTTATACAACTTTATTATAATTTGATAAATTTAAGAGTATTTTTACCTCAGTTGTAATATTTATGACAAATTGATTACATTACTAATAACTTTTCTCTTCCCCCAAAAACTACTCTAAAAATAACTCTATATAATATTTTACATGATTTACTTAGCATTTTACACTGCAAGTAATATATGTATGAGTTTTTGTGGTAGAGAGTTTTTATGTAGCTGTGTATGTTTTCATTTTTTTCGTATATTTTGCAAAAACTCTTTCATAATTTATATGTAAATTATCTGGTTGTAGTGTTTTAGTGATTCTATTACATTTTCCCAAAAAACATATACATATATACACACACATACATTATACACGATGGTAATTTATTAAATATTTACAATGTATTTTAATCTATTTTTAAGTATGTAAAGTAGGAGTAGAAAATTAATGTCACTGCTACAGCTGACTGCTGTCGATGCTGCTGCCACCATCATCAGTTACATGTGTAGTGAATATTTTAGAGAAACATGTTTATTTTCTGGTTTGTGGAGTTGTATCTGTGTATAATATTAGTTTGAGGTTGCAAATAATAAAAAAAAATTCAAATATCTAAAATTTCATGACAGACATGTAAGTGGTAGTGGTAATCGATTATAGTGTATAGTTTAATGTATAATTTATTTATTTATAAATCTAAATGAAAACACATGTTTAAGAGTAGTATGGGAGAGGAGTCTTTAGATTTAGATTTAAAATTTTCAAAATTTATTTTAGTTAAGTAAAGCTTTATATTGAATGTAAAAAGTTTAATATGCTTTTTAGTGAAAACTTTACAGTTCACCCCCATTTACATGTTTTTGCACTCTAATCATAGTTTGTTTTTAGTTTGCTTTTGTGGTTTTTCTCCAAAAACTAGGTACATTTGATTATAGACTCTACATATTTTTGAATATGTATCTGCACTTGTTTAAATTAAACAACTACATGTGTCTACATATTTGTATTTATGTTATAATTTTATTTTAAACATTCAAAGCTCTTAATTAGATTTCATTGTTAATTGAAACCACACAATTGTAATTATTTTCAATTGATAAATAAAGACTTTGGAAAATAACATAAATGATAAACAATAATATTTGGATATATTTATAAATTAGTGAAGCAAATATTTATTTAAAAGAGTTCAGTTCCAGTTGAGTTCTAATTCAGTTCTAGTTCAGTTCTAGTTCTAGTTCTAGTTCCAGTTCAAGTTCTAGTTCAGTTCTAGTTCAGTTCTAGTTCAGTTCTAGTTCAGTTCTAGTTCAGTTCTAGTTCAGTTCTAGTTCAGTTCTAGTTCAGTTCTAGTTCAG
>NW_025807710.1:0-1790 GCF_022045245.1 Lucilia cuprina
TCAGTTCTAGTTCAGTTCTATTTCAGTTCTAGTTCAGTTCTAGTTCAGTTCTAGTTCAGTTCTAGTTCAGTTCTAGTTCAGTTCTAGTTCAGTTCTAGTTCAGTTCTCATTAATTTTTATTTATTTTTTTTTAAATAGTAGAATTTACATTTTACTATTACATTAAACTTGTACTTGTTATTGTTTCGCAAGTTCTATAAATATTATGAGACACCAGGATTTGTTTATGGGTCTGTCGTCTGACTTTGTACCACTTACTTATTTATGGACAACAACTTAACTTAAAAAGTTATATATTTATGTATAATAACATATATTCATTCTATATATGCATACATACATACATAGATTTACAATAAATCTGAACTAGTTCTGTTGTACTTGTTTTCAGTTATGTGTGGGAATTTGCAAAAATTGCCTTGGTCGCAAAGTCCATTTAAAAGATAATAAATTAACAGGCATTTACTTACGGATACAAATATACGTACAAGCATACACAACCAAAAGAAATTTTGCACATATTGGAAACAGGAGTACAAATAAAATTGTTCTTATTCTTACATACACATACATATGTACATACTTGCATAGATATGTCAACATATGGAAACTGAAAATTACAAGGAAACTGTAAAATCGTACAATAGTAGCATATACAATCCCAGCAGTTCGACAAAGAGTTAATGCATCCGAAAAATACAGTGATATCCACTAAAGTATAACCACCTTTACATCTCTAATTCATCCTTCGTCACGGATGTTATATTTGTAAACGAGGTTATAGATAATCGTCACTTCAGCGTTAATTTTGAGGGCTAGAAAGAGAACAATTAAAAAAATTTTTTTGTCTGTCTCTTTGTAATATATGGGGTGACGATAGACTTCCTAATAAAATCATCATATGTTAAAATGGCAACTCACCTGGGCAATCGATGGTGACTGTACGACAGAACTGCTGGGTATGTGTTATATACTTTCGTACGTATATAGCTATGTGTAATCCTTTTACAGCTTTAGTTCAAATTTAATTTACCATTAAAAAAACGTGCGTATGTATTTCAACAAATATTTATATGTATAATATATAATATTCCCTGCTTAATTACTCTGACGCTGATAGCGTTTTATACATTTCATAAAATTTATTTATTAGTTCTATTTTAACTTTTCTCTCACATTCATTCCTAAAATATTCATCCTTCATTCGATTGTAACGGAACTAAGGACATACACACAAGTATTGCTATTGCTCGTATTTATTACATGCGTGTGAGTTTGTCTGCACGAGTATGTGTCATTTAATATTTTATGAAACATAATTTACTTCCATTCTTAATATTGTTAAAATATAATTTTTTTAAGTATTTATGGTCACATAAAATGAAACATATAAATGAAAAAAAAACAGTCTTATAAAAAAAAATACATTTTTCTTAATAAATGTTTGTTTAATTTCATAATAAATTATGGCAATTATCATGAGATTATTGCTAAATTTGATGAAATTTTAATGCAAAGCAAATAAAATTCACATTTTGCAACGAAATATTAAACATTTTATTAGAAAGTTAATCTCGGATAATTTATAGGAAAATAAATATATTAAAAAGGCAAGAAATATGAATATTTGGAATACACACTTCTATTCTAATTATCTTCTAGTTCTGTTCAAGTTCTGTTCAAGTTCTGTTCTAGTTCTGTTCTAGTTCTGTTCTAGTTCTGTTCTAGTTCTGTTCTAGTTCTGTTCTAGTTCCGTTCTAGTTCCGTTCTAGTTCTGTTCTAGTTCTGTT
>NW_025807711.1:0-1190 GCF_022045245.1 Lucilia cuprina
AAAGTACCAAAAAGTCCCCTTTTATAGATTCTCATTTACTCCGGGCTCTACATACTTAATTTCATGTTTCTAGGTTCAATATTATAGGAATTTCAAAAAGTACCTTTTTGAAGAACGAAAAAGTACCAAAAAGACCCCTTTTATAGATTCTCATTTACTCCGGGCTCTACATGCCTACATTTTACCTAGAAAAATGAAATTATTTTTCTAGGTAAAATTTTATAGAAAACTTAAAAAGTACCTTTTGTAGAACGAAAAAGTACCAAAAAGTCCGCTTTTATAGATTCTCATTTACTACGTGCTCTACATGAAGAACGAAAAAGTACCAAAAGTTCCCTTTTATAGGTTCCCCCTTAATCCAGGCTCTAAACGCTTAATTTCTTTTTTCTAGGTTCAATATTATAGAAAATTCAAAATGTACCTTTTAAAGAACGGAAAAGTACCAAAAAGTCCCCTTTTATAGGTCCTCACTTAATCCGGGCTCTACATGCTTAATTTCACGTTTCTAGGTTCAATATTATATAAAAATCCAAAAAGTACCTTTTGAAGAATGAAAAGGTTTCAAAAAGTCCCCTTTTATATGTTCTCACTTAATCTAGGCTCTACATACTTAATTTCATGTTTCTAGGTTCAATATTATAAAAAATTCAAAAAGTACCTTTTGATGAACGAAAAGTCCCCTTTTATAGATTCTCATTTACTCCGGGATCTACATGCTTAATTTCATGTTTCTAGGTTAAATTTTATAGAAAACTCAAAAAGTACCTTTTGTAGAACGAAACAGTACCAAAAAGTCTCCTTTTATAGATTCTCATTTACTCCGGGCTCTACATGCTTAATTTCATGTTTCTAGGTTAAATTTTATAGAAAACTCAAAAAGTACCTTTTGTAGAACGAAACAGTACCGAAAAGTCTCCTTTTATAGATTCTCATTTACTCCGGGCTCTACATGCTTAATTTCATGTTTCTAGGTTCAATATTATACAAAAATCCAAAAAGTACCTTTTGAAGAACGAAAAAGTACCAAAAGTCCCCTTTTATAAGTTCTCACTTAATCCATCCTCTACATGCTTAATTTCATATTTCTAGGTTCAATATTATAGGAATTTCAAAAAGTACCTTTTGAAGAACGAAAAAGTACCAAAAAGTCCAATTTTATAGATTCTCATTTACTCCGGGCTCTACATACT
>NW_025807712.1:0-1525 GCF_022045245.1 Lucilia cuprina
ACTAGAACTGAACTAGAACTGAACTAGAACTGAACTAGAACTGAACTAGAACTGAACTAGAACTGAACTAGAATTGAACTAGAACTGAACTAAAACTGAACTAGAACTCACCTAGAACTGAACTAGAGCTCACCTAGAACTGAACTAAACTAGAACTGAACTATCGTAGAAAGTCTAATGTATTCATTCCTTAGTATCCCTGTCATAATATTTACTATGTTGCAAAAAACAACAATAGCGCTTTATTTTCCAATTTTTCTATAACTTTTAGTGTCACATTTAGAAACGTTTATTACAATTTAATTGCCAGTTGGTGTATAAAAATTCAGATTAATTTAGGCCTGTATATTCATACATACATACAATTGTATGTATTTAACTGCAAGAGTGTATGTCAGATTGTCTGAGTATTAGATAAACGTGTGTTGGTATTAGATTTAACATGATAAATTTCATCGATTAAACAAAAAGTAGTTTTTTTATTTTTTCCTGTTTTTTGAATTATGAAAATTTTTTGTGTTATTAAATTCATATTTTTTAAACAAAAGCTTAAGGTATTATTAAATTTAATTAAAATGTCATTAAATCAAACATTTTACTTCTTCGGTTTAGAAAAACAACCACTTTGTTTATTGTATGATAAAGATTATTAAAAAAACAACTCTTTCGTTCGGTCTATGAATAATTGAGTAAAAATATGTGAATATTTCGTGATTTTTGACAGGCTCTTAGACGTGAGGTGGGCAATATTAAAAACAAGCAAATAAAAAGGATGATTGATGTCACATATAGATAAAAGGAGGCCTGATTATTAATCATATAAATATGGAGCCGAGATTTATGGGAATATGATTTTAACAGTTGTCAATTAAATGAAGTGATAATTACTTGTTTTAATTAGATTTCACTCAAACTATTTCTGGTGCAATTAAAAACAGATAAATCCAAAATATATATTTGCCATATGTAACTGAATCAAATAGTAAAATTTTTGAAGTTGCTACAAAATTAAATATTTCCTTCTCCCACATGATTATACTCGAAATAATTTATATTTTCTTCTATGTTAAATCCTTTAAAAACTAAATACTAGCAGGTATAAATGTAAATACTGGTAAAACCAAAATAATTGAGAATTTTTCCATACTTGTATTTTTAAACGGCTTAAATGCAAGGACGACACTTTTTTGTATACCAACAACAAACCGCAAATACTAAATAACGGAAGTAAGTGACACAGTAAAGTACTACTTCCGTTTTGGCTAAATTCTTGCTTTCCCGAAAACATATTGCTATGAGAAACATTTTGTACAGACATGTGTTAGGTATAGTAAGGTAGTTTTTATTATGACAGAACTAGGACACAACTAAAACAGAATTAGAACAGAAATAGAAGATAACTAAAACATAACTAGATCTAGACCAGAACTAGAACAGAACTAGAACAGAACTAGAACAGAACTAGAACAGAACTAGAACAGAACTAGAACAGAACTAGAACAGAACTAGAACAGAACTAGAACAG
>NW_025807713.1:0-1467 GCF_022045245.1 Lucilia cuprina
AGTTCTAGTTCAGTTCTAGTTCAGTTCTAGTTCAGTTCTAGTTCAGTTCTAGTTCAGTTCTAGTTCAGTTCTAGTTCAGTTGTGGTTCAGTTCTAGTTCAGTTCTAGTCATGTTATGGTTCAGTTCTTCCAGTTTCGATTAAGATGTTTAGATATTTTACACAAAAAAAAAAATAGAAAAAAAGACATATTTTAAAAAATGTATTTTATTTATAATGAAATTCTTAAAATCCATTAGGTTTTCTTAGGCGAATTAGGTCTTGACTGATAACTAATTGATGGTGGATTGGTATTGATATGGATATCATGAGTTTTATTAGCTGAATATGCTCCCGCAACTATGGGTATTTTAGGAACTTTTTTAGCAGTTTCCTTTAGCGTTTTCTGCAAAAGTAAAAGATTTTTTAATTAAAATGTTTAAATTAACAAAATGTCAGTTATAATAAGATAATACCCCAACTTGATTTCCAGCATCTGCATAGTTTATATACATGACCAAGGCAATAATCAATACGAATACAAGATTTAATAAATTCATTTTGATTATTTAAGGTCTCACTGAATGATAAATGATTTAAGTGAGTCCATTTTATAGAACTTACAATTAGAAAATAAATTTTATTAATATTAAAACCACAATCAATTTGTGAAAACCTTGTCTAATATGACTCAATTTTGCACTATTTATAAGTCAAGAAATATTGTGATTAATAAGCTTATCCAACCACAATAAATCAATTTTTCCTTGTGGCTTCAAAAATCTATTTTGTCCTCTAAGAATCATACTTATGTTAAGCACACTATATATTACTTGACAAATTCGCAGTGTCGATATAAATCAGAAAGTGATTTTGAATTGACGGCATACCTACAGTATCTTCCATTAAAACAACAACAAAAATGTATTTTACTAAAGTCTTCTTCATTTTGGTTATCGCCATTACTTTATGTCTGAACTTCTCCGAAGCTGGAAATCAAGCTGGTGTAAGTTTTCTCATGATATATACATACATATACATTTGTATAATTTTCTTAATTGGATTTTATTTTTCATCTTAGAAAGTCTTAAAAGAAGCTGGCAAAAAATTACCACCAGTTGTTGTTGCTGGCTATGCTAGCAATTCTACCATGAACGTGCATGTTAATACTAAGCCCACAAGCGCACCAGGCTCTCCCAAGAAGGGATAAATAATAAAATTATTTTAATAATTGTAAAATTTATAAAATAAATTAAAAATATGAAAATTTATTTATGGTAGACTTCATTTCGATTTATTAGTGAAAAAAGGAATTTTTAGTCATGTCTATAATGTAGTCTTGTCTATACTCTAGTCGATTAGTCTAATCTATAGTCTAGTCCATAGTCTAGTCTGTAGTCTAATCTATAGTCTAGTCTATAGTCTAGTCTATAGTCTAGTCTATAGTCTAGTCTATAGTCTAGTCTATAGTCTAGTCTATAGTCTAGTCT
>NW_025807714.1:0-2354 GCF_022045245.1 Lucilia cuprina
CTAGTTCAGTTCTAGTTCAGTTCTAGTTCAGTTCTAGTTCAGTTCTAGTTTAGTTCTGGCTCATTTCTAGTTCTGTTCTAGTTCAGTTCTAGTTCTGTTCTAGTTCAGATCTAGCTCAGTTCTAGTTCAGTTCTAGTTCAGTTGTAGTTCAGTTACTAAGAGTTGCGCTAATTATAGGGAATCATATAGTCGGATATGTATATTTCTATTAAACGTGTGTGTATAAGTTATTGCTAGTAATAGCGTAGTCTGTAAGTTAAATATGAGTGCATTTTTAAAATAAAATCATATTTTCTTTTTAAGTTTTTCTTAACGCTCCCTTTTTTCATCGCTTTTTATTTAATACTATTAATGAGAGTATTATAACGTTTATACATACATATGTGTTAGAAAACCAGACGCCCTGTAGTTTAACAAGGTGTCAATGTCTCAGTTTTAGATACAATTTGGCCGATTTGCCTATTTTTTTAATTTTTCTCTTTAGAAAGAATACAATTAATTTGAATAAAGCAGTTAAATTGAAAAAATTCAATAGAAGTCGCATTCACTTTGTTGAAATAGAATAAAGTTTTGCAAAAAAATAAAAACAAAGCAAAATCGTCCAAAGGATATACCTAGCTATAAACGTAAATTATTTTAAAAGTAAAAAACTCAATAATAAAATCCTTATCAACACTTATCAAAAGAAAAAAATACAAATATGAATTAAACAAATTTATCTTCAGACAAACCTAAATCCTTACACATTTTAGCTTAATAGAGGACTTATTTCTGCCACAGTTCTTACTGTAGCACATTGAATGTGATTTATTTAAACATGTCTATTTGTTTTGCCCTCTGCCGCCTTCGTGACAAACATGTCTGCTTGTCTATTTATTCAGCACTCTTTCACTTTGTCTAAATGCAAATTTCCCCCTAATAAATGCGTTGTAATGTGTCATTTTTAACTGAAACACAAGCATTTTTTTTGTTTAAAATTTTTCAAAATTCTTAAATGTTTTCTTTTTCAGATTTTGTTTTTCTTACATTATTATCGTCATCTTAATCTATCAAACGGATGTGTTTTTATACAAAAAAACGTATCTTTTCATGCAAAGGAAAAAAGAATTAACGTTAACGAACTTAAGTGCCATTATCTAGGATTTACATACACTTTGAGAGTGTGCAAAGGAATTTGAAATGACAAAAAAAAAAAAAAAAGAACTCAAGTTAAATCATGTACTGAAGTATTTAAATACTTGCACTAGACTGGATAGAGTCAAAAGATTTGCTATTATAGCAAACTGGGAGTACACAACATCAGCAACAGCCCCAAAAAAACATGATGTTTCCACAAAAATAAGGATTCAATTTTCTGTGTCATGGTTTTAAGTTCAAACATTAAAGCTAAGTGGAAGTGATGATGATGGGGGGAATGACATTCATACAACTCTGATTTTAATGTTGTTGTTTAAGTGTTGTGCTAGTTTAGTTCTAGTTTAATTCTAGTTCAGTTCTAGTTTAGTTCTAGCCTAGTTCCAGTTTAGTTCTAGTTCTAGTTTAGTTCCAGTTCAGTTCTAGTTCTAAAATATAATTATTTAGGCCATTAAATCGTACATCATATCATTAAGATTATTGATAATAATTTAAATTAAAAATGACAATAATTGCAATTTTAACAACACTTTTTTATTTTTACTTCAAACTAATTTTTGCTTTTGACCAATTTGTTGGCAAATAATTTAAATTTCTAATTTAACTCAATTATTTTGATACTAGCATAATTTCTGTAAATTGTATCTATATCATGGTTTTGTGGTTAAATAGTAAAATTTTATTTACACAGGTATTTAATTTTATGTAAAATCATAAGGATGCTTCAGTAATTTAGATACAAATTTAAATTTTTATAGTTTCCTACTGCAAAATACAAACGTAAAATAAGTATTTAAGGAATTATACGAGGCCCTAGGCCTTATGTCATAATTAAGTAAACAAATTATACAATATTATGTAACACCCTTATTCATATAATTCCAACATTCATTCACACAAAAGATAAATCATTTATTTTTATATATATTTATTTACATTAATTATGCACAATGAAGTTTTTTTGTTGTACAACAACAATAATAAATTAGCATTTAAATTAAATCCTCTGTGGTTTTCTTTGAAAATTTAAAATTAATACCAACAAGTTTGACTATAAATATTAAACTAAATAAATAAAATCATTTAAAAATTTAGATTTTTTTCACATCAAACAATGAAATGATGCAATCCAATGAGCAACAAGGAAAAATTTTAAATTCATTTCAACATAATTAAAAACTTATAAATTTTTAATTAAATTAATGTTTGTGTTTTCGTTT
>NW_025807715.1:0-2016 GCF_022045245.1 Lucilia cuprina
AGTCATAGTCTAGTCATAGTCTAGTCATAGTCTAGTCATAGTCTAGTCATAGTCTAGTCATAGTCTAGTCATAGTCTAGTCATAGTCTAGTCATAGTCTAGTCTTGTCATAGTCTTGTCATAGTCTTGTCATAGTCTTGTCATAGTCTTGTCATAGTCTTGTCATAGTCTTGTCATAGCGTAGTCATAGTCTAGTCATAGTCCATGTTTTGCAAAACAGAAAAAGCATTTCCCGATATTTAAAACCCCGCGATAATACATTCTCGTTATCCTCCATTTATAGATATATTTATGCATAACTGTTTTTTAATAATATAGTTCTACTTAAATAGTCAAAAAATTAAAATTGCACGAATATCATGTCACAGCACAGCATGTGATTTTGGGGCGTAACAGCTCTAACACTGTACACATTTTGTAGTTGTAATATGTTAAGCAAAATATTTCTAATGTCAAACGTGCGATAAAGTTTAGCTTGAAAAACAATTTCATCTTAGGAGCTTAAATACTGTCAACAGCAAAAGTTTGTTTACACTTTAAAAAATATGAAGACATTTTTTGCTACAAAATCTTAAACTTGCTGGCATAGCTTTTTGAAATATTCTGTAAAAAGTTTTATGTTTTAGCATTAACGTGATTATAGTGTTTCATAATTTTTATACTACACTGTATTTATATTCTAGTCACTGTTCATGTCATATTAAGTTTCAGTTATTATTTTTATATTTTTTTCTAAGTTGTTTTCTATCGCCTTCTACTTAACTTTATCTTAAGGCTGTATAGCGTTATCTTTCTGTCTAATATTCTGTTATGTTGTTAAATGTCTCAGTTGTCGGGAATGGCTGTCTGTCTGTCTGTCTGTCTGCCAGTGTGTCTATTTAGGTATTAGTTTGTATTTTTCTTTAAGACTTTTGCAACTTTGCAAAGTATTTGTAAATTTGTTAAGTTATACTTAATAGTGTATTATGATATAAACTGACAGTTTTTCAGTTAAGTTATAAGACAGTTTTTCACAAGTTGTAGTTTTTTTTAAAAAACTATATATTTATTAAAGATTTGTTGGCGATAAAAGTAAATTAATACATTTTCAACACTTTTAAATAATTTAAATTATATGAAAACATGTCTAAACATGATTTAAAAAAAAAAACATGTTTTCAAGATAAGTCCCCTTTGCTATATAAAACCTTTTAAAATGTCATTAATATTTATTTATTCTGACAATAGTTTAAAGTAATTAATGTTTACAAAACCATAATTTATTTTTTTTTTGCCTTATTTTATTTTAAACAATCAGCTGCATTCTTATATTTATTAAAATCTATAATATATCTTCAGTCCTTTTTAATAATATAGGGAAACTATTATTTAGCCTTAAATGAGAGTTTAAAAGAAGAATAAGAAGAAAGCAAATAAAAAACTGCTTATAATTATAAGCCATCAACATAGGTGGTAATATTGACAGTCATGAAAAGCAAAACAGTAATAATTACTTTACTGCTATCGCAACCGCAACATATCAAGAATGACTATAGCAGCAGATATCAACAGCTACTGTATTCAAAGACAAGTCTTTAATCAACAAACATTATAAGGCTAAAGGGTGAAGTAAGAGTGTAATAAATAAACTTTAACTCCTTTGCAATTTTGTAATGCTGTGTCCATATGTCTTACTACAAGATATGTAGTTATTTTTCTAAAACAATTTATAATGCTATATATGTAGCTTTTAAGATATGTATGTGTATATGTAGCCGGTTTTTGGAATGAATAGTACACGGTTTACTACCAACAGGAGACATGAAGTATTGGTAAGGAAAGGCTGATAGGATGTTTAAAAAGGAAAGCAATATAGTTAATGGGATAGAGTTTAGAGAAGCAGTTTGTGGACCCATGTTAGAGATAGCATTTAACTATCTATCTAACTAACTAACTAACTAACTAACTAACTAACTAACTAACTAACTAACTAACTAACTAACTAACTAACTAACTAACTAACTAACTAACTAACTAA
>NW_025807716.1:0-1056 GCF_022045245.1 Lucilia cuprina
TAGTGTAATTTTTTTGTTTCTTATTCATATCATCTATAGTGTGATAATTGTCATAATAGATAACTCTCTCCACTCAATCATATATGAAAATCAAAATCTTTTAGTTATAAGACCTGATGTTAAAGATACTAATGGATGTTTTATATTTATAAAAATAAAATTAAAAATAATCAAAAGAGTTAATAAAATTCATTGTATAATATCAAGAGGTAGTTTAATTAAAATATTAATTTTGGGGATTAATGATAAAGAAATTTCTTTTCTCTTGAAGTTTTAAAAGAAATAATCTTATTTTTGATTTACAAGACCAATGTTTTTGTTAAACTATTAAAACTAATGATAGCAATTTTAAATTGAAGCTTACCAAGTATTTTATTTATTATAGGAGTATTTACTTTTGTTTCTAATCGAAAGCATTTATTATCTATATTGTTAAGATTAGAATATATTGTTTTGAGATTATTTCTTTTATTATTTATTTATTTAAATACATTAAATTATGCCATAGTCGTATCTATTTACACACACTGAAAATTTAAGTATTCTTCGAAATAAAACAACATTGTGGTACTTTAAAGATACATTTGAAGAAAAAAATGTTCATTACTACAATCCTTAAAGGGTGTAGATCACGTTCGTTAAAAAATATTACGAAGAAAGGTCCTAGTTATTGCTTAAATTCGCAAAAGTAGACCTAACCTTCAGTTTTCAAAAATATTTACACAAATTTATTCTTTTTCAAAAGTATTTACACATTCCTTAAAAGCGACTAAAACCTCTATAGTCTTGGAAAAAACGTCATGGCTTTTGCTAGTCAGTTTTTGTTATTAGTTAAATTCAAATGTTCTTAAAAAAAAGTCTATAAAAAGCATTCAAAATGGTGAAAATAAGGGAAATTCCCCTCGAGATGCGAACTGAAATTGTAACCAAATTTAGAATGGGTGTATAGGCGTTGGAATTAGAAAAAGAGTATGGAATATGTCGGAAAACAGTATATAATTTAGTAAAAAAGAAAAATACATACGGAAGTCTTCAAAATAGAAGTAGAAGTGGTCG
>NW_025807717.1:0-1687 GCF_022045245.1 Lucilia cuprina
AAAAAAAAATAGACGAAAAATAATTCTTTATAAAACTATTTTACTCATTTTCCTCTAGCTACTGTTTGGAAAATTAACAACACAATTAAAATTTATATACAAATAACACAAAAAAAAAAATAAAAATGTACATATTTTCCATGGCATTAAATTCTAAAGAATGAAATAAAATGAAAATGAAAGAAAAATCTTCTTCGTTATAAAGGATAAATTGGAATGAACTACTTTGAATTAAAGTTAGAAACAAGTGATGGACAATATTGGGAGCGCATGAGAAGTTTGATAAAAAGACGAATTTATGGAGTTGGACATTTTCAAACTAAATTTATGAATATGCTTACCTGGTTGTATTTTCGTCGATCAGATTTTTAGTCTGCCTGTTTGTCTGTCTGTCTATCTGTCTATCTGTGTGTCCGTCTGTCCGTCTATCTGTCTGTCAGTCTGTCTCTTTGTCTGTCTACCTAAATGATATGTGTGGGTATCAGATTAAACATCATGATTATTCTTCACTTGTTTTTAAACTTTCTTTTAGGAGCCAGATGCAATTTTACAATAGCTTACCCAACCCAGTTTTGCATATAATATTTTCTTCTATTACCAGGATAGAACTTTAAATATTTCGTGTTTTTAATAAAAAGGAAAAGAAAATATCCAACTACAATGTTTGCTAACAAAAAAACTAAAATTTTATTTATTTAACTTTTTTTAGTTTCAGAATTTCCTAATGAATGGACAATCTTAAAGGTTGCTTCAATTCTTTTTAAGAAATAAACTTTTCTTTTAGAATGTTAGTAAGTGAGTACATACCTAGTTGTATTTTAGCTTAAGTATTTGAATAAGAGGTGACTCTTTTACATACTTCGAGTAGAAAGCCTTTGTATAAACAATGCCATTTTACCAAGTTGTCTTCGTTCTATTGCTAAAGAAAAGTTTACTCAGCAATTAGACTTTTGATGGTCATTGTTTTGTTAAGAAACCCCCAAAAGACAAATTTTCTAGATAAAATTACACAAAAAAAAGATTTTCATATATTTTTCATTTTGCATTTCAGATAAGAAATACAAAACCCAGAGTTTTGAACTAGAAATTGAGTTTTTGTAAACTAAACACATGAGTTTAAATAAATTCTATTTTTCAAAATAAAATAAAAAATTTCTTTAAAATAACTAATACTTACTGACCAATGCTGGCTGAATGACTTGTTAGAGAAAATAATTCTAAAGCAAATATATATGGAAAAAAGAGTTGGTTTCTGCTGTATAAACTCTGTTTGAAGAGATAAACTGTAGCCAAAAAAAGCTTATGTGTAATGTTTTAGTTTATCTGCAACTTAAAAAGAGAAAAAATATTTGTATTTTTAAAGAATTTTTTCAATATAGTTTAAATACCAGGAAGTTTGTTGCGGAAACCGGAAAACCACTAAAACTTAAGTGTTTTATAAAAGTATAATATTTGAGTTGTAAGTAAAGAAAGATTAAAAGCTAAAAAATCATTTTCATTTATAAGAATTGTTATCATTAGGGGAAGTTGCAAAAGTGTTAGTAAAAAATTTTGCAAATGGAAAACACATACCTTATACCACCAAATAATATTGGCAACAGAGTTGACAGACAGATAGATAGATAGATAGATAGATAGATAGATAGATAGATAGATAGATAGATAGATAGATAGATAGATAGATAGA
>NW_025807718.1:0-2088 GCF_022045245.1 Lucilia cuprina
GATAGATAGATAGATAGATAGATAGATAGATAGATAGATAGATAGATAGATAGATAGATAGATAGATAGATAGATAGATAGATAAATAGATAGATAGATATATAGATAAACAGATAGGTAAACAGTTCTGTAATTAATGGAGCGGAGTGGTTTTAGAATTATGTTAAGTTTTACTTCTAAGAAGTACCGAATATTTCATATATGTACCTTTCCGTTAAGTACGAAAAAAGCTAATTAAAAGCTTTTTATATATTTTATATATTTTAGTTGAATTTTTCTTTTTCGAAACAGTTTCAAGGATATTCAACAGAGCTTCTGTTAAAATATTGTGGAATAAAAGTGTTAAGAATATGGCAGAGCAGGGTTTTGTAAACTTTATAAAAATATTTTGGAAATGCAAAAAATTCTATACAATTAAAAATGGCTTTGAAACTGAAATAAAATTCAAATTAGTTTTTCATATTCAATATCACATTTTATTTAAAAACACTTTAAAAATAACAAATTTAATGATGGTAACTAGAGTAGGCTACTGGAGCAGAAACAACAGTCTTAACTAAAGGAGCAGAGTGAACAGCTACAGTTTTAACTACAGGAGCAGTAGCATAGGAAACTGATTTAACTACAGGAGCACTTTCGTAGGTGTGTACCACAGGAGCGGCAGCAATAGTCTTAACAACAGGAGCTGAGTAAGAAACTGATTTTACTACAGGTGCTGATTCATAAGTGTGAACAACTGGAGCAACAGTTTTTACTACTGGAGCAGAGTAAGAAACTGATTTAACGACGGGAGCAGATTCATAAGAAACAGTTTTTACAACAGGAGCTGCAGCATAGCTATGGACAACTGGTACTTTTTTCTCTAATTTGGTGAAACTTTGATGGGTAATAGCCGACGAAGCACTGTTATCAACAAAAGCAGTTTTAGTTAAAACAGCAGGTTGAACAAAAGAGTGATGGCTTTCCGAAACAAAACCAGGAGCTGCAGAGGCAACAGCAGCCAAAGCAAAGACAGCAATCTAAGAAAATAATTAAGGAAACAAAATTAAAAAAAAACTAAACCTAATTTTTTAAACTTAACTTACAAATTTGAACATTTTTGGTAAAGTTAAAGAAGTTGTTTTACTTTAAAGGGTGTGAGATTAACTGATACATTTGAAAAAGACAATCGAATATTTTATACAATTATTGTTGGCTCAAACTTTAGCAGTTAACTGGTTTAAGTTATTGAGACAATAAAAAAGAAATAAGAAAATGTTATTGTAATGCAAAGCAATTAACTATTAAGCTGTCACTTATAAATATTAAGTTACAGATACATATGTATTTAAATGTTATATTTTGTAATTAAGTAATTTGAAAGAGTAATAAATTATAATTGCAATAGCAATGTCCTATTGCAATATCCTTAAATAATGAAAATTTATATTATTTATTTCATCAAGTTTTTATATTACTAAACCATTTGATATGAAATTCTATTCATAATCTTTTGATTCATAACTGTTGATGTTTTTCTCGATAATCACGATTATAGATATTAGTTTATTTTTTTAACTTGCACAATATTAACTTTTTAATAATAACTTTTTTCCAAAAAAAAAAAAAAACAAAACTGAAATTGTATACAATGGTAGTCCTTAGGCGGATGAATATAATATAATATAAGAAAATATTTGATAACAGAAAAACTTCTACTTATTAATTATATTGTTTATTTCTTCTTAAAACAAATAAGAAAATAATACTCTAGCGTTAGATTATGATGACCTTCAACGAATTTGTATACTACAACTGTCACTAGTCTATAGTTTAGTGTATAGTATAGAATAAAGTCTTACGTATGGTCTACTATAGTTTAGTCTACAGTCTAGTTTATAGTATGTCTAGAATATAGTTTAAAATATAGTCTGCAATCTATTCTATAGTCTGGTATATAGTCTAGTCTAAAGTCTGGTCTATAGTCTAGTCTATAGTCTTGTCTATAATCTAGTCTATAGTTTAGTCTATAGTCTAGTCTATAGTCTAGTCTATAGTCTAGTCTATAGTCTAGTCTATAGTCTAGTCTATAGTCTAGTCTATAGTCTA
>NW_025807719.1:0-2042 GCF_022045245.1 Lucilia cuprina
AAAAATAAAAATTTTATAAAAAGTAAAAATTTTAAAAATATACTCATGGTGTAGGGTATTATATGGTCGGCCATGCCCGACTATACTTTCCTACTTGTTTTTTTTTAACAATATGCTTTCAAAATCACAAACTTGTTCTGGTGTTGTCTTAAGCTTAAACCTTTTAACAATACCAGAATGACATTGTAAGGAATGAATTGCATGACTTTATAAGATCAACAGTAAAGTCTAGGCAAAAATCTTTTAGGAATTTTGAAGCAAATTTAAAATTTATTTTAATTTTTTCCTTAAAAGTGTTAGTTAAGTTTAATATTTCTTTCATTTTTTTTGTAATTGTTGTTAATATTAAGAAAATTGTTCTAAATACATATGATTTACTGTTTTGCTTTAATAATGATTTTTGTTCTCAGATTAGATTTTCTTAATTATCATTAAAATAATTACTATTTCTATTTTACTAAAACTTAATTAGAAATTTTAGTTATACTTAGTTAGTTATTTTATATGTAGACTTTCTTAAACATATATTTCCTTAGTTTAAGTATTATTTTATATGGAAATTTATATATATAAAAACACTAACATTTACATAGTTTCAAAACGTAGACATACATAACTATAACTTAAATACGTATTTACTTTAATATATATAATTTTCATTTATATTTACTTTGAGTAAATATTTATTTACATATTTTACCTTTTAATATAAATTTAAAATAATGAAATTTGAAATTTTTAATTAATGAATATTTTTATTAATAGAAATATGAAATTGTTATTAAAGTATTTAAAAAAAATATTGTATTTTTATGTAATAAAACTTTTTAATATAATGTATATTTTCATTTGTGTAAAATAAAGTAAAAACATAAAATTTTGTATTAAAATAGAAAAAGAATTTTCATTTTATTAGAATAAAACTTTGTTAAAATATTTCATTAATAGTGGGTGAGAAAATAATGGTTGTTAATTAAAAACAAAAGATATATTGACTAAATTTTAGTTTTATATTAAAAATTTTTCTAATAAATTTTATTTTGTTGGCAACTGCATAACATTGTACTAATAAAAAGTTCAAAATATTCTCAGTAATTTTATCTAAATCAAAATAAAATAAACTTTTCACTTCCTTCCAATATACAACTTACAAACTGACACTATCACTGGAAACAAACCTACTGCTACAAATAACACAACTATCATTTTGATTACTACAAGCAACTGAAAAGAACAGCAATGTTAGTGAGTGTGTGTGAGTCTATATGTGTATAGAAATTTTACAAAAGAAGAGAGAAAATCCAAGCTAAGAAGTTGATAATGTTGTTCAGGAGTCATTTGTACATGCCATTGGTAACACCTGACACTCTTGATAGTGCTAACTAGCTGTCAATGATCAAATGATGGCAAAAAGTGCATTCAAGTTTACACCAATTTTCCAACACCACTACATTGCCACTTAACTGTCATGCTCTAATGTCCTAATAGTAGTAGTGGTTGTTATTTGGTTTTCAAAGTAATGCATTGATATACACACAAACACAATCACATAGATAATGTCAGTTACACTAGAACACAAAGTAGAATATAACATTGGTAGTTGCAGAAAAACGTACATATTGTAAGTATATCACAAAAACAAAAGAATCGAAAAATTGCAATAAAAAAAAACTGTGCAGATATTGAAAGTCCTGGGTAACAGATGGTCTTAACACCGAAAACTGCCAGTGAAATCTTAGCAATACTAGTTGTTATTGCTGTAGCCATTGGAGGTATATAAAGTGAATGATGTGACAAAATAATAAAATAAAATTACTTAACCCCAGATCATTGCGGTCTTAACGAGCAGGAAATTTATTGTGACTTAATAAAAAAATTATGAAAATTTAAAAAAATATATATAAATTTATATAATTTTTTCGGCTTCAGTTCTGGTTTAGTTCTAGTTCAGTTCTAGTTCAGTTCTAATTCAGTTCTAGTTCAGTTCTAGTTCAGTTCTAGTTCAGTTCTAGTTCAGTTCTAGTTCAGTTCTAGTTCAGTTC
>NW_025807720.1:0-2002 GCF_022045245.1 Lucilia cuprina
CTAGACTATAGACTAGACTATAGACTAGACTATAGACTAGACTATAGACTAGACTATAGACTAGACTATAGAATAGACTATAGAATAGACTATAGACTAGACTATAGAGTAAACTATAGACTAGACTGTAGACTAAACTATAAACTAGACTATAGACTAGACTATAGACTACACTATCGACTAGACTATAGACTAGACTATAGACTAGACTATAGACTAGACTATAGACTAGACTATAGACTAGACTATAGACTAGACTATAGACTAGACTATAGACTAGTCTAGATTACTATGTACTACACTATAAACTAGACTGTTTACTTCACTGTAGACTACACTATGGAATAGATTATAGACTAGACTACTATACATATATACACAATAAACTAGACTATATGGTAGTTTTAGGGCTCGACTATAGACTAAAGTCTCTTTTAAATTTGTTAAAAAAAAAGTTAATATCTTTGCTTAGTCCAACGTAATGAAATTTTTCAGTGTATCAATTTCCATCATCCAATCTTACTTTTCCAGTGTATAAAATATTCCTACAATATATATTAAGAGTCTTAAAATTCTTAAAAAATTTATTAAGAATAATATATGTGATGATAGTTTAATTTTTACTTAATAATCTACACTAAATATTAAATTTACACACACTTAACATGGAAATCAATTCAAACGATTAATTAACAACTGTTTTTGTTTTTTGTTTTTATTGTGGAAAAAAATCTTAATTTGTTAAATGTTGTTAAGAAAACAAAAATCGTAAATAAACATAAAACATACATGAATATTTATTAACGAATTATTGAGATAACATTTTCTTGTTGTTTTTAATCGAAAATAAATATAACAATAATAAATGAATATTAATTTTTTAAAAATAACAACAAATTATTTAATATCTAAAACATGAAGGTTTTGTGGTTAAACTACTTAGGTGCATACTTTGAAAGTGAACCCTTCGGTATGGAGTGGGAGAGCGAAAGAGAAGGATAAATAAAGAATAGAACTTGAAATTTGAAAAGAAGTTAGAAGGGGTTTGAAGTTTAAACGTTGACTTTTGTACAAATCTAAGTTTCCAGTTAAATTTAAGAAATGTTATTGATAAAATTTTAATATATCTTTTTAACAGATTATAAAAATTATTGTAACAAAATGTTATTTAATTTACCGAAGATTTATTTAATGTTTAAATATTATGTTTGTTACACATTAATCCATAAAATTAAACATGCCCTCAATATTCTATAGTTATTCGGTATATTCTTTGTAAAATACTCTACAGCTGTGTTAATAGGAAGTTTTAAATAATTCCAAAAAATGATTTATTTATTTATTTAAATAATCGTTTGGTTTTCTAAAAAATCTCAAAATTAAATTTAATACTTAAGTGGTTTTTAAGTAATCTTTATGAATAAATAATACCGTGAATTATTTATATAAATTTTAGACATATTTTATTTTGGTTCAAAGAATGCGGATAAACATTTAAATTTTACACAAACAAATTTTTTTATTAATTGTAGGAGATGTTTTCGGTTTAAAGAGCATAAAATTTTAATTAAGTCTATAATATACAGATTTCACAGTTCCAATTACAACTTGAAGATAATGCTACAAGGTTTGTTATAAGAAATATAAAATAATTAATTCATTTACAATAGTTAGGATAACAAATGAACTTAATTGTAATGATTAGTTCCTTTAAGTGAAACACTTGTAAAACCAAGGCACGCTGGTCTATATGTAATTTAGTCCAAAATGTGGCTTTAAGTTCGGATTATAATGGACTAGACCATGACTAGACCATGACTAGACCATGACTAGACCATAGACTAGACTAAAGACTAGACTATAGACTGGACTATAGACTGGACTATAGACTAGTCTATAGACTAGATTAAAGACTAGACTATAGACTAGATTAAAGACTAGACTATAGACTAGATTAAAGACTAGACTATAGACTAGATTAAAGACTAGACTATAGACTAGA
>NW_025807721.1:0-2371 GCF_022045245.1 Lucilia cuprina
ATAGTCTCGACTATAGACTGTTCTATAGTCTCGACTATAGACTATTCTATAGTCTCGAATATAGACTGTTCTATAGTCTCGACTATAGACTATTCTATAGTCTCGACTGTAGACTGTTCTATAGTCTCGACTATAGACTGTTCTAAGGAGTGAGATCGAAAAATTCTTAACATACAGATATGTTTATAAAAAATAAACCACTAACCACATTATTTTTTTTTATTTGATTCAAATTATTATTACAATTTACAAAAAAAATATTTTTATAGTTTTAATCACTAGTGATGAAATTTTGAATCCTTTTCGGAAACCCTTCCATTAACGTTTTTATAGTGCTTTCTGTCACTTTGCTCGAACATGTAGTCCATCTCCGTTTAAAATCTACCACACTTTTGGACACCTTTTTTGTACTCTTCAATTCTTATTTAACAAGAGCCCAATATCTCTCCACTGGCCTTAGCTCCGGGCAGTTTGGAGGATTTGCCTCTCTTGGTACAAATACCACATTATTGTTCTTGTACCACTCAAGGGCTTGTTTACCATAGTGACAGGATGCCAAGTCAGACCAAAAATAAGTGGACACATTATGAAGTCTTATGAATGGAAGCAGCCTTTTTTGTAAACATTCCTTGATGTAAATTTCGGTATTTATAGAGCCCGTTGTAACAAATGATTGGCTTCTTTTGCCGCAACTGTATATTGCTTGCCATACCAAGAACTTTCTGGGAAATTTTGTCTGCTTTTGGGTCCTAAACTTTTCTTCAACATTCCCTCGAGCATCAGCAACATAAAACTAGTCTATAGTCTAGTCTATAAACTAGACTGTAGACTAGACTATAGACTAGACTGTAGACTAGACTTTAGACTAGACTACAGACTAGACTATAGACTAGACTATAGACTAGACTATAGACTAGACTGTAGACTAGACTTTAGACTAGACTATATACTAGACTATAGACTAGACTATAGACTAGACTATAGACTAGACTATAGACTAGACTATAGACTAGACTATAGACTAGACTATGAACTAGACTATAGACTTGACTATAGACTAGACTATAGTTTAGACATTTAAATGCAAAAACATACTTATTACTTGTTTCACTTTTGATATAAAAATATTTCTATTCCTAATGTAATAAGCATTTATTAAAAAATATTTATTCAAAACAACAGCAATTTAAAAAGCAATTCATCAATGTATTTTTTTCAAAAATTTTGATGATAAATCTTGATTACTAAATGAACAAGACAAAAGAAAAAACATTTTAAGCTGTCATTCTATTTGACACTTAACTGTGACAATGACATACTCTAAATGACTTTGACATAACGAAAGGAAAAAAACACTTCACACACTCCTCACTTCCTTTTAAACTAAAAGTATCTGAGCATATGTCAAATAATACTTGTTCGAACACAATAAATGTAAAAAAAAACTCAAAAACATATGTTGAATTTTTACTTTTTTTTTCTTAAACCTGAAGATATTTTTCAATATTTCTACCCCATTTCCTTGTTTTAGTAATCAAGTTTATCTTCACAAAAATACATAAAGAAAAGTGCATTTTTAGTATTTAATTCTAAAAATAATTGCTTACTCCACAGGACCTCTAATCAATGACACATGTTTACGTACTCATCTTAAAAGGAAACACTCTTTCAGTCTCTTGTCTAAATAGTCCTTAAATCCTGCATAAGATTTTGTTAAATAAATACTTTTTGTTTGTCTAAGTATATTTTTCCAATTTTTCTTTTTTTTGTCCTAATTTTCAAGGGGGGAGCTAAGACACCCTTACATTTGTTTGTCTTGTTTATTTTGTTTAAATATAAAATATAGATTTTATTTTATTATAAATATCAATAAAAGAACAATGGAAATTTATTTTAGACCAAATAAATATATATTTTTTCTCCATCCTAAAGACTGCAGAATAAGACCTATGAAAAGGGGAGGAAAGTTTAATGGTCAAGACATGTTAAAGTAAAGAAAAAAAGTTAGAAGACGATTTATGATGTTAGTGATTATTAACCGTGAAATGTAAGCTCTGATAAACTTTAATATCAAGATGGATTTGTACCCCCTTTGCATTGGGACAAACTGTTACTGCTAACACTATAGTAAGGACAAAACTATAGTCTACAAGCTAGTGTAAATAATAGTGTATAGTTTAATGTCAAGAATAGTGATTAGTCTGCAATCTGGTCTATATTCTAGTCTGTAGTTTATTCTATAGTCTAGTTTATAGTCTAGTCAATAGTATAGTCTATAGTCTAGTCTATAGTCTAGTCTATAGTCTAGTCTATAGTCTAGTCTATAGTCTAGTCTATAGTCTAGTCTATTGTCTAGTCTATAGTCTAGTCT
>NW_025807722.1:0-1115 GCF_022045245.1 Lucilia cuprina
CAAATATCATTTATAGTTTTCATGTAATTGCAGTCGTTTATATATCTTTTTATTGCATTATAGTTGCCATTTGTTTTGGTATATAATTTATTGCATAATATATTTTTAGAAAATGGCCAATTGCAAAGATCGGTAGAACTATTTTCATAGCTTTAAAAATGCGGTAATTTGAGGATCCGATATGGCTGCAAATAACATTGACAGTTTTCACGCTATGATAGTCATTTAGACATCATTTTAAAGCATTATGATTGCACTTTAATATGGTATATCATTCGTAGCATAATGTGTGTTTTTACAAATTGGTCAACTTGATAGATCGGTAGAATTATTGTTCTATGTATCAAATGCAGTAATCTGAGATTCCAATATGGCTGCAATTAACTTTGGCAGTTTTCGTGCTAGGATGTATTTTTAGAAAATGGCCAATTGGATAGATCGGTAGTATTATTTTCCCAGGTTTAAAAAGGCGGTAATTTGAGGTTCCGAAATGGTTGTGAACAACATTGACAGTTTTCATGCTATGACAGTCATTTGTGCATCATTTTAGAGCATTCTGATTGCATTTTATATTGGTATATCATTTGTGGTATAATGTGTTCGTCTAAAAAATGGTCAATATGATGGATCGGTAGAATTGTTGTTCTATGTTTAAAAACGCTGTGATTTGAGGTTCCGATATGGTTGCAAATAACATTGACAGCTTTTATGCCAGGACAATCGTTTAAGCATCATTTTAAAGCATTACAGTTGCACTTTGTTTTTGTGTATAATTTGTGGCATAATAAGTTTTTACAAAAATAGGATAGATCGGTATATTTATTGGTACAGGTTTAGAAATGCGGTAATTTAAGGCTCCGATATGGTTGCAAATATCATTTATAGTTTTCATGCTATTGCAGTCGTTTATATATCTTTTTATTGCATTATAGTTGCCATTTGTTTTGGTATATAATTTATTGCATAATATATTTTTAGAAAATGGCAAATTGGATAGATCGGTATAGTTATTTTCACAGCTTTCAAAACGCGGTAGTTTGAGGTTCCGATATGGCTGCAAATAACATTGACAGTTTTCATGCTATGACAGTCATTTATGAATCATTTTAAAGCAT
>NW_025807723.1:0-1354 GCF_022045245.1 Lucilia cuprina
GAACTAGAACTGAACTAGAACTGAACTAGAACTGAACTAGAACTGAACTAGAACTGAACTAGAACTGAACTAGAACTGAACTAGAACTGAACTAGAACTTTACTAGAATCAAACTATAGCTGAACTGAACTAGAACTGAGACTGGATTAGAACTTTTCTCTAAAGATTTAATTCCGTTTAATTAAATTTGTATTTTTTAATTTACTTTTTCCTTTCCTTTTAATTTTAAAAGCCAAATTTAAATGTAAAATTTGTTTATTTTCCTTTTCATTAAGGTTATCAGTAAAATATTTAAATCTTATTCATTTGACATTTAGCATTTGAAATGTTGTTATTCTTTTTCTCTTTGTACGACACAATTTCAAGCATCAACCTCAATATTTTAATTATCAAATTACCTAAAATCTTTTTGGTTTTTCATTGAATGACTTTCGATTGAAATGGTATATAACATTTTTCCTTGTATATGATGTGATTTTATGTTTAACCAACATTTTGTGGTTGTAAGAAATTTTTCAAAAATTCTTGACTTGCGTTGATGATTTCTTTTCAATAACTTAACAGCTTTTCTCAAATTAAACACAAACATCAAAAAATAAACTAAAAATGAGTCAACCTAATCAATTTATTAAATTGTGGATAAGTGTTGGGGTGTGTAGGAAACCTGCAGTTTTGTTAGTTGCCAATGTACCACATGCAGATGGAATTTGAATGACAAGAACAATATTATGGTTACTATAAACATTTCTGTTGGGATGTCAATCATTACTATGTATTAGCTAGGGGCGTCTTCACATTTCTACTATATTTTATGTAACACATTTTAATGACACCGAAAGTAGGAGATTGTCAACCCTAACTGCAGGTTATTGTTATTTTGTAACTTTTCTTCTAAACATCCTTTAGTTAACGTAGTTAACACGACAAAGTTTTCGGATTTTATTACAGACCAATATAAAATCTTATTATTACCTTAACACATAGAAAAAAACAAATAAGACACGATACCGACACAAACCCTAAGAAATTGTTAAAGAAAAAAGCACATAAATGTCATTGAGTAACCAATGAATCAATTAAGAAAATTGCTTTTTCTCTCTCCTCCCGTTACCTACTTATTCTACGGACTCACATGAAGAAATTCTTTGTTTTGAGTATGAGAAACACTTGATTGTGAAAATGCTTTAAAATAGCTAAAGGAAGCAGTAATTTAGGAAAAAAGAGGAGTAAAGGAAGACTAGAATAAACATACACTAGACATAGACTAGACATAGACTAGACATAGACTAGACATAGACTAGACATAGACTAGACATAGACTAGACATAGACTAGACATAGACTAGACATAGACT
>NW_025807724.1:0-2310 GCF_022045245.1 Lucilia cuprina
AACTGAACTAGAACTGAACTAGAACTGAACTAGAACCGAACTAGAACTGAACTAGAACTTAACTAGAACTGAACTAGAACTGAACTAGAACTGAACTAGAACTGAACTTGAACTGAACTAGAACTAAACTAGAACTGAACTAGAACTGAACTAGAACTAAAGTAGAACTTGATTGATATGTTTTCATACTTTTTACGAAAGTTTTAATATTTAAAAAGTGCAAATTCATTTAGGAGCAACTACTACTAATTCCAAATATTCCTAAGTGTTCTTAATTCCATCGTTGAAAGTACAAATTCAAAAAAATATTTTTCATACATATTTTCTTAACATTGCACATATATTAAGAAGGACCCCACAAAATAAAATTTTATCTCATTATTTATAAAAATATGTCATGAAATTAGAAGCTTAAATATGCCGACAATGCGAACCATTTTTTGGATAGACAAACTTATGTTTTACTTATACTGTCACACCAAACTGTTTTTTTAGCTATAGAAGAAATGTACATTTTATAAGAATAAGTACATTTTATAAGAATAGGGGTTTCAGCATATAATTCAAATTTTAAAACTTTATATGTTTTATTAAAATACCAATTCGATTAAGTACATCCTTAATAAATTTTGTTGTACATATTTTTGCAATATTTGTTCGAATTTGTTTGGTTTCATATATAGTTTGCTTGCGGTTGCTTTATTTCAATTTTTATAAAAAATATTTTTTTTTTTTTGGTTTTCTCCAAAAAACATTAACAATGAAAGTCTTTTTTTAATACATATGTATGGTAAAGTGTTCTTGTTGTTCTTTCGATTGTAGTTGTTGTTTTTAGTACATAGAAGTAAATGAAAAACAATAAATGAAATTAACATTTGAACATTTACCATGCTTCCAAAGTGCTTACCATTTGGTTTCCTTTTAATTTGAGTGTGTGTGTGTGTGAAAATTTATATGTATATAAAACCAATTTTGTATAGCATCTCATGTATAAGTATTTCCTAATGTGTATGTATGTATGCCTTATAGTGTTTATTATATTCTTACATTTGTATGCAATATTCAATAGCTTTTTTGTTAAGTGGCAAAATATGAAGTAGTACTTATTGTATAGAAAGTGTTGTGCCATAATGTTAAAAGTATTTTTAGTTGTATTTATTTAAATAAAAGAATATCTGTACTTTTGACTTTACATAAACAATCTGTAAGCTAAAGTTTTGTTTATTTTTATTGTTTTAGAAAAAAAGTATTATATTGTATTTTAAGTTAAAGCTAAAAGGATTTTATTTAAATTTTATTTTTTATTACCAAAGGGTAATATAAAATATATATTTATTTTAAAAATTACTAGAAAAATAAGTTTTAAAAAACAGCAAGGATTCCTAAAATAAAATAATTAATAACAAGTCCAATAAATGCATTTATATAAAACTAAAAGCCTTAGGAAGTAAGTCATTTATTCTTTTATTATACTCCTTTGATTAATCTCATTCAGAAAGTCTAAAAACATGATAAAAGATTTTTAAAACCATAACAATGCATAGAACTAAAACCTTGATATGCCGCATTACCATAACAAAACCTTTTAACCCTTTCCTTTTCTTTAATAAAGTCCATTTGACATCTTATTTTTCTCAATTCTTTTGTATTTTTTATGATAAAAATGAAAATTACATTATATTTTCCCATTATCAAACTTTAAAAAATGGTCGGTACTAATCTTATTAGTAAAACAACAATTGAGTACAAAAACAGCAACAAAACGCTTTTGTTATTTAAAATCTTATCGGAAGTATTTAAGAAAATGAAAACCTACCAGAAAACCAACAGCAACAACACAAAATAAAAATTGTTACAAATTTTCTAAATAAAATAGAACAACATAATGAAATTTGTTTAAAAGGATAAGAATAGGACTAAGACTGTAACAGCAACAACACGAACAAAAACATATTTTTGTAGTGTACATTTATGTAAATATTTATATTAAAACAGGGTTTAAATTTATATAACCTGCAACCCGATTTTGGTTAGAGAAAAAAAAAACTAAAACATCACCCATCATACTTGTATTGGTTATAAGATAATCAACTTTTATATTGTCTACAAAACCAGCAGATTTTGGGGGCAACAATGTATTATATTTAGTTCTAGCTCAAAGCTAGATAAGTTTCAGTTTAACTCTATTTCACTTCTAGTTCAAGTTCAGTTCTAGTTCAGTTCTAGTTCAGTTCTAGTACAGTTCTAGTTCAATTCTAGTTCAGTTCTAGTTCAGTTCTAATTCAGTTCTAGTTCAGTTCTAGTTCAGTT
>NW_025807725.1:0-1014 GCF_022045245.1 Lucilia cuprina
TTATAGAAAATTCAAAAAGTACCAGAAAATATTCCAGTTTAAATTTTCATTTACTCAAGTCCCTGATTGCTTTTAAAGATTCTAATTAACTCCGGGCTTCACATGCTTTATTTGCTTTTGAAGAACGAAAAAGTACCCTTTATAGGTTCTCACTTAATCCAGGCTCTAAACGCTTAATTTCATGTTTCTAGGTTCAATATTATAGAAAATTCAAAATGTACCTTTTAAAGAACGGAAAAGTACCAAAAAGTCCCCTTTTATAGGTCCTCACTTAATCCGGGCTCTATATGCTTAATTTCACGTTCCTAGGTTCAATATTATACAAAAATCCAAAAAGTACCTTTTGAAGAACGAAAAGGTTTCAAAAAGTCCCCTTTTATATGTTCTCACTTAATCCATACTCTACATACTTAATTTCATGTTTCTAGGTTCAATATTATAAAAAATTAAAAAAGTACCTTTTGATGAACGAAAAGTCCTCTTTTATAGATTCTCATTTACTCCAGGCTCTACATGCTTAATTTCATGTTTCTAGGTTAAATTTTATAGAAAACTCAAAAAGTACCTTTTGTAGAACGAAACAGTACCTTTTTTAGATTCTCATTTACTCCGGGCTCTACATGCTTAATTTCATGTTTCTAGGTTCAATATTATACAAAAATCTAAAAAGTACCTTTTGAAGAACGAAAAAGTACCAAAAGTCCCCTTTTATAGGTTCTCACTTAATCCATCCTCTACATGCTTAATTTCACGTTTCTATGTTCAATATTATAGGAAATTAAAAAAGTACCTTTTGAAGAACGAAAAAGTACCCCTTTTATAGATTCTCATTTACTCCGGGCTCTAAACGCTTAATTTCATGTTTCTAGGTTCAATATTATAGAAAATTCAATAGAACGAAACAGGACCAAAAAGTCTCCTTTTATAGATTCTCATTTACTCCGGGCTCTACATGCTTAATTTCATGTTTCTAGGTTCAATATTATACAAAAATCCAAACAGTACCTTTTGAAG
>NW_025807726.1:0-7191 GCF_022045245.1 Lucilia cuprina
GTTAGAAAAGCTTTATATTTCGAAATATATGATTTTAACATGTAAATATCAACAATATCAAAATTAAAAAAATGTGTGGATAATGTATGAAAAACGATTTAAAAAACACTGAATGCAATTATTTGTAACCTGTAGATATATATGCTAATTTTATCAACAAATTATTTAATTTTTTGGGAAATCGTATATAGTATACTGTACAGTAAATACAATGCATTCGATAAATGAATAAATACAATTACGACACTATTAAAATAAATTGAAATATAGAAAATATCATAACATTAATTTAAATATTATAGTATACATATTGCAAAACGAATTGCAAAATATGTCTAGTTTTGAGATATATTCATTTAAAACTTTTCGAAATAGCACTTTTTATAATGTTTTGTGAAATATTTGATTTTATAATGTAAATAAAAAAAATTCAAAACACTTTCTATAGAAGAATTTTAGCTACTCATTCGTATCTTTTTAGAAAGTTTTGTGAAATCTCCGATTTTTTTTTTAATTTTATAAAAGTTTTTTTCAGAAAGACGTCGTTGTTTTAATTTGAATCTTTACAAATTAGAAAATTGTTAAATTTTGTATTTCTTAAAAACTATAGAAAACAACATATACTTGTGCAATTTGCTTCAAAAACGATTTCACAAAAACATTGTAGCGTAATTACAACTGTACAATTCTATTATTTTTGTGATATTATAATACTTCTTTTACTTTTACATGTCTAGTTTTAAGATATATTTATTTACAAATTTTCGAATTTGCAAAAAAACTATACAATAGAAATTTAGATTTTTTTATTTCGAAATATTTAAAAAAACATTGAATTGCAATTATTTGCAACGTATAGATTATATTTACATATATATTTGCTAATTTTATCAACAGATTACTTAATTATTGTACTTGTTTCAGAGTTTTTTTGGGAAATCGTATACACTATACATTTAATCTAAAAAAACTATACACTATCAAGTGCATTGTTAGAATTTTTTCGAAGTATTTGATTTTATCATGTAAATATCAACATTATCAAAATTAAAAGCATGTGTGGATAATGTATAAAAACGATTTAAAAAAACATTGAAATGCAATTATTTGTAATGTATATATTTGCTATTTTTATCAACAAATTACTGAATTTCTGTGCCTATTTTACAGGTTTTTGGGAAATCTTATCTATCTTACAATGCATTTAAGTATATTCATTTAATATATTACATTATGCATGCATCTACTTCAAATCAAAGATTTCATAAATATAACCAATAGTAAAATCAATGAATTTCCAAAAAAAAAAAATCTGTTATCTTAATTGCAATTTTATGTTTCAAAACAAATTCCAAAATATGTCTAGTTTTAAGATAATTTATTTAAAAATTTTCTTATTTACAAAAAAAACTTCAATATCAGGTACATTTTTAGAAAAAAATTGTTTTTTTTTTTTGAAATATACGATTTTACGATTTTAATGTATGAAAACCATTTAAAAAAACATTGAATTGCAATTATTTGTAACGTATAGAAATATTTACTAATTTTATAAACAAATTACTTAATTTTTGTACTTATTTTACAGTTTTTTTGGGAAGTCATATACTATACTCTAAAGTTTAAACTGTATAGTAAATACAATGCATTCGATTAATGAAATTACATATACAAAATATTATTTATTTAAGTATATTCATTTGAATATATTACATTATTCATGAGTCTACTTCAAATCAAAGATTTCATAAACATAACTGATAGTAAAATCAATGAATTTCTAAAAAATTAATTTTTACTACTTATTCTAAAGTAAGTAGAAAAACATTACTATATTTTATTTTTTACTACTTATTCTAGAGTAAGTAGAAACACATTACTAATAATTACATATAATGTTTCAAAACAAATACCAAAATATGCCTAGTTTTAAGATATATGTATTAAAAAATTTTCGAATTTAAGAAAAAACTATACAATATCAGGTACCTTCTATAGAAAACAACATATATTTGTGCAATTTGCTTCAAAAACGATTTCACAAAAACAATGTAGAGTAATTACAACTGTACAATTCTAGTTTTTTTTTTTGATATCTTAATACTTCTTTTACCTTTACATGTCTAGTTTTAAGATATATTTATTTAAAAATTTTCGAATTTTCAAAAAAAAAAAACTATACAATATCAGGTACATTGTTAGAAATTTTTTAATAAGAAATATTTGATTTTATCATCTAAATATCATAAATAAAAAAATTAAAAAAAAATGTGTGGATAATGTATGAACAACGAGTTAAAAAACATTGAATTGCAATTATTTGTAACGTATAGATATATTTGCTAATTTTATCAACAAACTTAAAAAAATTGTGAACGATTTAAAAAACATCGAATTGCAATTATTTGTAACGTATAGATATTTATATAGATATTGTTTGTAACGTATAGATTTTAATTGTTGTTCTTATTTTATAGTTTTTTTTGGAAATCGTATACTAAAGTTTAAACTTTATAGTAAATGCAATGCATTCGAATGTTGGAATTGTTTATTTATTCAGTTATACTACTTACTTTTAATATCATTACTTATTTGTTTGACTTATTCTAGAGTTTTGCTACTTCTTGCACAAAATATGATGTGTCTACTTCAAATCAAAGATTTCACAAACATAACTGATTGTAAAATCATGAATTTCCAAAAAAAATCTGTTATATTATGTTTCACTACTTATTCTAGTATAAGTAGAAAAACATTGCTAATAATTACAATTTAATGTTTCTTAGAAAAACTTTGTATTTCGAAATTATGATTTTATCATGTAAATATCAACAATATCAAAATTAAAAAATGTGTGGATAATATATGAAGAACGATTTAAAAAACACTGAATGTGTAGATATATATGCTAATTTTATCAAAAATTACTTAATTTTTGTACTTATTTTGGCGTTTTTTTGGGAAATCGTATATAGTATACAAAGAATTTTAGCTACTCCTTGTTATCTTTTTAGAAAGTTTTGTGAAATCTCCGATTTTTTTAAATTTTATAATGGTCTTTTTAAAAATTTTGTTTTAATTTAAATCTTTACAAATTAGAAAATTGTTAAATTTTGTATTTCTTAAAAACTATAGAAAACAACATTTATCTGTGCAATTTGCTTCAAAAACGATTTCACAAAAACATTGTAGTGTAAGTACAATTCTAATATTTTTGTGATATTTTAATACTTCATCTACTTTTACATTTGAAAATACAGCTAAACTTTCGAATTTGAAAAAAAAATATACAAGATCAGGTACATTGTTAGAAAAACTTTGTATTTCGTAATTATACTACAATAAATAGTGTAAAATAAAATAACAGATTTTTTAGGAAATTCATTGATTTTACTATGAGTTATGTTATGAAATCTTCGATTTGACGTAGACACATGTATAATTTAATATATTCAAATGAATACACTTAAAAAAAATATTTTCTATATGTAATTTATTCATTTATCGAATGCATTGCAAGGTATATAAGATTTCCAAAAAACACTGTAAAATAAGTACAAAAATTCAGTAATTTGTTGATAAAAATAGCAAATATATACATTACAAATAATTGCAATTCAATGTTTTTTATTTTCGCATTCGATAAATGAATAAATTCAATTACGACACTATTAAAATTAATTGAAATATAGAAAATATATAAAAAACATTAATTTAAATATTACAGTATCCATATTTCAAAACGACTTGTAAAATATGTCTAGTTTTGAGATATATTCATTTAAAATTTTTCGAAATAACATTTTTATAATGTTTTGTGAAATATTTGATTTTATCATATAAATAAAAAAATTAAAAACATTTTCTAGAGAATAATTTTAGCTACTCTTTCTTGTCTTTTTAGAAAGTTTTGTTCAATTTTATAATTTTTACAAATTAGAAAATTGTTAAATTTAGTATTTCTTAAAAACTATAGAAAACAACATATATTTGTGCAATTTGCTTCAAAAACAATTTCACAAAAACATTGTAGTGTAATTACAACTGTACAATTCTAGTATTTTTGTGATATTTTAATACATCTTTTACTTTTACATGTCTAGTTTTAAGATATATTTATTTAAAAATTTTCGAATTTGCAAAAAACTATACAATAGAAATTTAGAAATTTTTTTATTTCGAAATATTTGAATTTATCATGTAAATATCAACAATATCAAAATTAAAAAAACATTGAATTGCAATTATTTGTAACGTATAGATATATTTGCTAATTTTATCAACATATTACTTAATTATAGCACTTGTTTCATAAACTTAACGATAGTAAAATCAACTAATTTAAAAAAAAAAACTATACACTATTAAGTGCATTGTTAGAATTTTTTCGAAGTTTTTGATTTTATCATGTAAATATCCACATTATCAAAATTAAAAAAATGTGTGGATAATGTATAAAAAACTATTTTAAACACATTGAATTACAATTACTTGTAATGTATATATTTGCTATTTTTATCAACAAATTACTGAATTTTTGTACTTATTTTACAGTTTTTTGGGAATTATGCATGTGTCTAAGTCAAATCAAAGATTTCATAAACATAACTCATAGTAAAATCAATGAATTTCCAAAAAAATCTGTTATTTTATTTTTACTAATAATTGCAATTTAATGTTTAATTGCAATTTAATGTTACTAATAATTGCAATTTAATGTTTCAAAACAAATTCCAAAATATGTCTAGTTTTAAGATATATTTCTTTAAAATTTTTCTAATTTGCAATAAACTATACAATATCAAGTACATTGTTAGAAAAATTTTGTATTTCGAAATATATGATTTTATCATGTAAATATCAACAATATCAAAATTAAAAAAATGTATGTATAATGTATGAAAACTATTTAAAACATTGAATTGCAATTATTTGTAACGTGTGATATATTTGTTAATTTTATCAACAAATCACTTAATTTTTATAAGTATTTCAGAGTTTTTTTGGGAAATCGTATACTATACTTTATACTGTATAGTAAATACAATGTATTCGAATATTGGAATTGTTTATTTTTTTAGTTATACCACTTACTTTTAATATCATTACTTATTTGTTTGACTTATTCTAGAGTTTTGCTACTTTTTATACTTTTTATATAAAATATGATGTGTCTACTTCAAATCAAAGATTTCATAAACATAACTGATAGTAAAATCAATGAATTTCCCAAAAAAATGCGTTATTTTATTTTCCACTACTTATTCTAGAGTAAGTAGAAAAAACGTTACTAATAATTTCAATTTAATGTTTCATAGCAAATTCCAAAATATGTCTAGTTTTAAGATATATTTATTGAAAAATTTTATAATTTGCAAAAAAAAACTATACAATATCAGGTACATTTTTAGAAAAAACATTTATTTTGAAATATACGATTTTACTATTTTAATGTATGAAAACGATTTTAAAAACAATGAATTGCTATTATTTGTAACGTATAGATATATTTACTAATTCTATAAACAAATTACTTAAATTTGTAGTTATTTTACAGTTTTTTGGGAAATCATATACTATACTATAAAGTTTAAACTGTATAGTAAATAAATGAATAAATTACATATACAAAATATTAGTTATTTAATCATATTCATTTGAATATATTACATTATACATGTGTCTACTTCAAATCAAAGATTTCATAAACATAACTGATAGTAAAATCAATGAATTTCTAAATACCTTTTATAGAGTAAGTAGAAAAATATTACTAATAATTACAATTACATATAATAATTACATTTAATGCTTCAAAACAAATACCAAAATATGTCTAGTTTTAAGATATATGAATTTAAAAATTTTCGAATTTGAGAAAAAACTATACAATATCATGTAACTTCTTTTTTTTTTTCTTTCGAAATATTTGATTTTATCATGTAAATATCCACATTATCAAGATTAAAAAAATGTGTGGATAATGAATAAAAACGATTTAAAAAACATTGAATTGCAATTATTTGTAATGTATATATTTGCTATTTTTTCAACAAATTACTGAATTTTTGTACTTATTTTACAGTGTTTTTTGGAAATCTTATATACCTTACAATGCATTTGATAAATGAATAAATTACATATAGAAAATATTATTTATTTAAGTGTATTCATTTGAATATATTAAATTATGCATGTGTCTACGTCAAATCAAAGATTTCATAACATAACTCATAGTAAAATCAATAAATTTCCTAAAAAATCTGTTATTTTATTTTACACTATTTATTGTAGTATAAGTAGAAAAACGTTACTAATAATTGCAATTTACTGTTTCAAAACAAATTTCAAAATATGTCTAGTTTTAGGACATATTTCTTTAAAATTTTTCTAATTTGCAAAAATCTATACAATATCAGGTACATTGTTAGAAAATTTTGTATTTCGAAATATATGATTTTATCATTTAAATATCAACAATATCAAAATTAAAAAAATGTATGGATAAGTATGAAAACGATTTAAAAACATTGAATTGCAATTATTTGTAACGTGTAGATATATTTACTAATTTTATAAACAAATTACTTAATTTTTGTACTTATTTTACAGTTTTTTTGGGAAATCATATACTATACTCTAAAGTTTAAACTGTATAGTAAATACAATGCATTCAATAAATGAATAAATTACATATACAAAATATTTGATATTTTATTTTTCAATACTTATTCAAGAATAAGTAGAAAAACATTACTAATAATTACAATTTAATGTTTCAAAACAAATACCAAAATATGTCTAGTTTTAAGATATATGTATTTCAAAATTTTCAAATTTGAATAAAAATTATACAATATCAGGTACCTTCTTAGAAAATTTTTTGCTTTCGAAATATCATTTATCAATATCAAAACTTAAAAATAGGTGTGGATAATGTATGAAAAACGATTTAAAAACACATTGAATGCAATTATTTGTAACGTGTAAATATATTTGTTAATATTACCAACAAATTACTTAATTTTTATACTTATTTCAGAGTTTTTTGGGAAATCGTATACTGTACTTATACAAATGTACAATACAATGCATTTGAATGTTGGAATTGTTTATTTTTTCAGTAATACTACTTACTTTTAATTACTTATTTGTTAGACTTATTCTAGAGTTTTGCTACTTTTTATACAA